>NC_056599.1:35805470-35823521 GCF_018340385.1 Cyprinus carpio | reverse complement strand
CATTATGAATTATTATGAATTGTTAAGTAGCCAGCAATATTAGTTTATGAAGATTAGTGGATTGTGTTTAATAAATTGTGTTTAAATAAAATGTTTCCAAACAATATAAAAACAGTCGTAACATAGGGCAAAATGTTAGGCTGTAACATTGTAAGAGAAACGCTATATGAAAAATGTATTAGTTTTATATAATTTGAAACTGCTTTGGCATTGGGGCAGATGTATGGGCATTAATTTGCATTATCTTAAAGTAGTTTTATTTTTCTTATAGGAGACATTTTGTAATAAATTTTTAAGGTGTCGTAATAATGGTATCTGTTGAGTTTCAGCACAAAATACCCCACAGATCTTTTATTATATCATTTTGAAAATGCCTGTTTTACGTGGAAGCAGCCTGAAAGTGGCTGTCACACGGCATGTGAGTACTAAACTAAGTTCTCATTCACACACAAGTTTACATTAAAATCACACGAGTTACAAAAACTGTGTCTGTGAAGGTAAACAGGAAATAAATTACATGTTTATTTTAGATCTGTGTGGCAGCAGCAATATACAGTAATTAAATCAATAAATCCACTGCTCTTTTGTCTCCTCTGAGGCTGGGACTCTAAATAGTGTTCTGTGCTCGTCTGTGCAGCCAAAGACAGAACAGTTAGTATGTTTTGTTAAAACTTTCACCATCTTACTGCTTTTTACTGAATAAACACAAAAGGAACATGTTTAAACAGATTGATTTAAAAGTACTAATAAGTACAAGCGTCTTTATATATATATATATATATACATGTTTTTATATATTTATTTATATGTAGTGATAATTATAAGAGTATTTATGTATTTATATTTTTGTATATTTTTGTATTTGTTTTTATTATTTGATAGTCGGGGGGATTAACGATCGACTTCCGATTAATCATTAATATTTTTTATAATAAAATTATTTAACTTTTATAATTAAAAAATGCAATGAATACAAAAATACAGCGTGTTTTTCCTCGATGAGACCTTTATTACAAGATCAACTTTTGGCCAACAGTTAAACCACCTTCAGTTAGGCAAACTGAACATATATGCGTTTGCATATGCGGTGCTTTAAAGCACTGGAACCTGCAGCTGCGAGCCGGCGTTCTTAAACAGAGACCTCATTTGTTCCAAAATAATAATAATACAAAAGAATCATGTTAAACAATAACTTAAACAAAAAACATAATAATACTTAGATCTGACAGGTTTTGTCAAAATGTACGTCACAAATTAGGCAACTTAAAGCCTTGTGAAAAATAACTAACTTTAGTAACTCGCATACAATTTCTGTACCAGTCTACTGATTTTTGTTGAGAAATATAAGCATGTTGACATGATCTGGGGTCCGACGCGACCGCAACCTGGTGACCGTCAGTCCAGCCGCTGGAAACACCCGCTCTGAGGGGACTGACGTTGCCAGGATGCAAAGGTACCTCCGCACTAACTTGGTCAGCCCGGGGAACCTTATTCCGTTCACTTTCCACCAGTCTGTAGGTGTGCAATTCAGGGGTGGGGGAGTCTCCCTCAGAAAGTTCTGCTTCGATGCCAGCCTCGCATTGAGTGGTATAGTGGGTATACTTGGGTAATTTTCTCTGCTCGTTGTGCATCACAGCTCCGAGTCCATGCTAACGCTGACTTGATGCTAGGTTGAGACTGAGAGCAGGATGCACCGCCACTGACATTAACCAGGGACGGATGCACTTTGTTTATGTGGTACATCATTTGAATCGTGGCCGTGTTGTACTTATACACGGCATCGCAATGTTTGCAGTGAACTATTTCGCTTTTTAAATCAAAATGGTCCCACGCCACACTCCGCCGTGACCTCTTCATGATTATTCTTTTGAAATCAAAACGGAAGATCACAGATAACTGAGTATGGTGTCAAATATTGCACCCTGGTGGTAAAATGTTTAATTGCTGCCACACAGTGAAATTCATTTAATTGCTTCAAGACTCACACTACTCAACACAACCTGCATTAGATTTAAAAAAAAAATGCATTAGATTAATCGATAACAAATTAACGTGATCAACAAAATTCTTAACAATCAATTGCAACAACAACACAGGTTCTTTTAAAGGGGTCATTTTCAAAATTCACTTTTACATAAACTGTTTAAACTGAGATGTTTTTTTTTTTTTTAGTGTTTACATAATTAGTTTATAATTTTTTAAATCAAGCCGTTCTCAGATTCTTTGCTGTGTGACTTCACACATACCAAGGCCTCTCCTACGATTGTTGATTGACACTGCTGTTTTATCACAGACCCGCCCTGAGTGAGCTGTAGACAGTCCACCATTGTTTTGACGCCAGAGCAGATGAAGACAGGAATGTCTGCTAAGCGTTTGAGGTGTTTTGTTGTTGGATGTAATAATGAACATAGCAGTCAGCATTTACTCCCAACATCTGAGCCACTGCAGACGCAGTGGATTACGTTTGTTTTTAAAGGGAATGCACCTCCCCATCTACCTAAATGCGTCTGTGTTTGCACTAATCTTTCGTGATTCTGCTTCACCTCCAGAAGAAGTGAGTATAAGGTTTTTTAATGAATATTTGCAAATCACCTTTTCTAATAATGTGCTAGTTAGCAAGTTCCCTGACGAATGCGGCTAAAGTTAACAGTCTCAAGAGAATTGCACATCAACCCACGGAAGAGAGTGGCGGGGTGAGCAGAGCTCATTAGCATTTAAAGGGACATGCACTGAAATGGCTCGCTGTGAACAATTTTTGACATGGTAAAAAGGGTGTTGTTTTACACTACCATTGAGAAATTTTATATGGGATTTAGAACGTTCGGTGACGTCGCATAATTGCCAAATTCAAACTGCGTTTTCGCGCATTGGCTGGCGCTGAGCCAGAGAGAGACGTGCACTGCTACTCATATTATCACAACTATGCAGTGTTCTTAACCACATAATGCATATTTTAGGTTTCATAAATATTAGTAAAACAATACATTTAGAGTTTGAAAAGTACACACATATGTCTATGGAAGCAGCAATAATAATCCATTCAAATTTAATTTGCAGATTTATTTATTCATATCAGATGCATATAGTTTGTTTAAGTATATATAAAGTTCTATTTATTCTTCAAGTTGTTCGGCGGCTTATTACTTGTATTTCAGGAGAAATTGATGAATTAATGCGCTGTAAATCTGCCTGACAGGACTCTCTGCACTGCGGCGTGAACAAACATGGCGGCGCCCATCTCACATTACAGATCACGATCAAGATCGATTAGAATGTTTTTTAAACAACAAAACACACACATTTACACATATTTATGAATCGGAATATCAGATTGTTCATGACATGGTATGCAAGTTTGTGTATATTTAAAAAAAAAAAGAAGAAAACACTAAATAAAAGCGATCCATCTGTCATACAGTGTTATTGTAGACGCGGTGTGTCACGTGACAAGCCTGACACGTCACCATGGAAATAGTAAGGGGAACGTTCTAAAATAACGGGTGACTTAAAAAAAAAATTCACTCTTGGGGGGGGTGGTGGTGCTAGAATATTTTAAACTCACCACTGAAAAGGTTAAAGTGCAAAAGAACTATAAAGACCAATAGGGCTGTGTTTTTGTGGGTATTTGGGGATTTTATATGGGTATAAGGATATGGGGGTTGGATTAGTGTATATTTAGATGGGTTGCTGTTATGTATTGAGGTATATTTATTTGGATATTTCTTATTTTAGGAATAGAATAAATCTTTAGGAAAGCTGTCATTAAGAACACACCACCATATGCAAACCTTAGCAAAAAATAAATAAATAAAAATTGACCCTGCTTTAAAGGTTCACAGTTTAAGTTTACAATTGTGACAATGTCATAACATTTTGATCTGAACAAAAAATTACATCTGCTTTATCAATGAAAAATAGTTCTTGCATGATTCCTAAAGAAAACAACACAATTGTAAAAAAAAAATTAAAATAAATACAGATGTTGAACATTCTCAGAACTTTTCAACTTGGATTTCACAGGTTTTTCAGTTTATATTTATGTTCCATGTGGAATCACAGAGACCGCAACGCGAGCATCGCCCCAGCTGCTCAAAACGCCCCCACCACGAGAAAAAGCTGCAGCCGCGTGTCAACCCTACCGCCCGCCACACCCTGCGCGAAGGCTCTTCACATGGGATGCGGCAAGTGGTGGAACCGAGGTGCCACCCGCGCTGCAGTCCCGGGGTGGACGTTACCACAAAAGCCCAAATGACGTCACACTTCAGCTTTGTACACAGAGGCGGGAACTGGAACAATTCTTTCATCCTCCATTACTGGCAGTGAACTATATTAATGCTAATGATAGTGGCGTGCCTTAATGTTAGAATGTCCTGTTACTGTTTATGTTCAGAGATGAAGACTGTTATCTAGCGGTTGGGATACGAACTCAAAACGAAACAACTGCCATGAATCTTGTATGATTTTTTTTTTTTTTTTTTATTTCTTTATTCCGTTTTTGAGAATCGATACAGTATCGCCAAACAAAATATTCTATATATTCAAAATTTCTAACACCCCTAAAGACCAATAGGGATCACTTTACAATAAGACCTCATTAGTTAACCTTAGTTAATGCATTAACATTCACAATGCAATAGATACATTTGTCACAGAAGTTATTAATCTTTGCTAAAAAATGCAAGTCTTAGTTCATGTTAGTTCATTAAATAACACAGTTGCAACTTTCGATTTTAAAAATGTGTTATTAAATATTGCAATACCTAAGATTAATGAATGTTCAGAAGAATTTTTCATTGGCAGTTTATGTTAACTAATGAATTAACTATTGTTAACTAATGAAGCCCTAATGTAAAGTGTGAGCGATCAATAAAGAATCAAAACTCTTTCAAACAATATCTAGGGCATGTTGTAGTCCAGATTAAAATCTAAAAAAAGTTTTAAAATGAATAGCCTATTAAGTCTAAATATTTAAGTATTTGGCGCTGTGATAAACACCATAGCAAATCCAAAAATCTGAATGGCTATTTAAAATCATTTAAATATGTTTTAGAAAGTAGCAGCTGCTTTGTTTATGGGGTTTCCAGGGCAAGGGCTGCATTTTCTGCAGTTTAGCACCATCTGCTGTCATAGAGTGAATGTGCTTTCATTCAGCATGTCTCTCACGTGTTCCTCCATGTGGTTCTCATGCGTGCTTGTTTACATTAGAGCGTACCCATCTTTCAAGCAGCATACAGCGGTTTTGTGCGTTTTGACCAGTTGATGGGAAAAGTATTCTTAAAATGCATCACAAATTCTGAATAATTTTGATATGTATAATTATTCACAGTTTTTAGAAGTGCCCACGATAACAATATCATGCATATTCATTACCGCAATATATCACTTTTTAAGACTAAAACACATGCTTGAAAGATGGATTCATTGCTATTATTAATTGAAAAGTACAACAACAATAGTAGGCTACAATGACAAACTAGCTTATATAACGTTTATTAAAAAAAATTAAAATAATAATGAATAAGACGAGGCACATGGTGTAGCCTATAGACTTATACATTACAGGACATTTTACAAACACAGAGGAATCAAATAAATAAATAAAAAAGAAAGACTCCATAGCGTAACGTGAGGAAAACAGCAAAGATAACAGGCTTTTCAAAGTGAAAACAAAAAGAAAAGTAAAACCCAAATTGGATGTAGGTGACGCCTTCTCTAGTTTAAGAATAAGTGGCATGAAAACCAAATCCTCCATCCACAATTGTTTCCTCAGTATTCGCGTAATTTTTGCCACATGCACCTTTGTGTGCTGATGCGATGAGTATAAAACCAGACGATAAACCTGAAGTGCTCACGCTGAAAGCACCTCTCTTCACGTGATTAGTGAAATCTGACTCCTGCTGCACTTTGCCTGAAGCACCGTATGGAGCGGAGCAGACCATGTACTCGCACAAATGTGACCACATCAAATTTTAACTTGCACATTATCAAAGAATTGTCACAAATGTGACCGTTTTGGTCACAGTCTAGAGCCCTGTCATATCATGAAATAAAATTTTGGCAATATTTCTGACCCCTAACTCACGCTCTCAAATCGTAATCAAAAGAGTGTGATTTTTTTTTACATCTGAACTGAACATGGTCAGTTAAGGTCAATAATAACAGTTTAATTTGGCTTTATCCTTTTAGCTAACTTATCAATGTTGCAATCTATACATGACTGTAGGCTCAGTAGTTGCTGACCATAGTCTTATGTAGTGCAGGGCTCAACAATAAGGATGGCTCGGAGCCAGCGTGAAAGAAGTTCAGGACAGTAGACGGATTTGTCACTTGCCCGATGGGGCCACTGCTGCGTCTTAATGTAGGATTATCACTTGCATGTGTTTTTAAGCCCTGTTAATTAAAAAATTCAAATGATTTAAACGCATATGTGCATAAAAGACAACTCCAGTCGTTGCTTGTGCACTGTGTTCTGTGTGAACCAGAATCCAGATCGCATGACTCGTAATTTAAAGAAATACTAAGAATGCCTGGAACAAAGGATGAAGATTGATAAACAAACCTTGTGGAACAATACCCTTGCAGAAGGATAAGAAAACATTTATTTGACAACAATATGCCCTGCGCTTGTGAGAGAAGGTCTCTTATCAGTGGTATTGGCCACGGGGCTGCTGACAGCAGCTGAATCATCTTTGGGAATCAGGCTTAGTTCCTCCATAGTAGGGCCACAAGGAGAAGTGAACCTTTCATTTCCCTGACTCTCCTGATAACCAAAGGGAGCAAAGCGATCGAAGTGAATGCATAAAGACAGTGCATACAGTGTTGGGCCAATCGTGGGCCAAAGCACCCTGCTGCATTGAAAAATAGATTGCGCAGTGACAGTTGTCTTCGGAGACAAAGAGGTCAACATCTGCCTTGCCAAAGACTGGCCAAATCATCTGAACCAACTGGGGATGTAGTCGCCATTCTCCTGGGGCTACATTGTCCCTGGGAAGCATGTCCACACTTTGGTTCAGTTTGTTCAGAACATGAACTGCTTGTAGTGAAAGGGGGCACAGCTTTTGATGCAGCGATGGGTTACCCTTATGTAACACAGGCCCAGGTGCCAAGCGTAGGAAGGAACACAAGTTCTGAGCCAGTACGGGAGGGACTGCATGTGTAGCAGGCCCAGGGGAATCGATGAGGAAGTGGCCGCCATGAGGCCGAGCAACCACTCTGAGGGGACGCGTAGTCCCTAACTTGAACCATGCCACCACTCGTTGAATGTTCAGGGAGCATTCCAACCTAATCCAGGCTCACATTTGAACTGATTCTATAACCGTTTACAGAAGCACACTTGCTGTCTGGGAGTCAGAAAACTGTTGGCTGAATTGATTCTCAGCCCAAGACGCTCCAGATGGTTGAGCAACAATGACCTGTGAGTGAAAAATTCCCTTTCTGATCTGGCTAGCACCAGCCAGTCGTCAAGGTAAATGATGCGGATTGCGAGAGGTTCTAATTATTCAAACGGTAGTTTGCTGCATGGGGGGCAGGGAACTGGCCTTCCTGTGGAGAAAAGCTCTCAGAGAATGTAGAGTGAGTGTGAGTTCGCCGTGGGAGCAGCCTGCACCCGTGAGCACAGCTTCAGTGCACACAAGTGGTCAGTGATAATAATGAGTGGGGGGTGTGGCGTCTTCATTGAAGGCAAAACGAGAGCGAAGCAGCGAGAGACACAAGCTCTCGTAGTGAGAGCAATCTATCTCAGTGAGTGAAGCCTCAGTGTGGGCTTGGCCCAGGCAAGCAATGCGCTCGAATCTGAAGCTGTCAGCGATATAGAATCATTGATGACAGCATTTTCCTCTGATCTGCCTAAAAAAGATCAAACCGCTTGAAGCAATTGAAGGGGCGCTGATCTTCTCGTGTAAAACACACTGGGAGATCAAAGTGCTGTGGGATGAGTGAAGCACGCAGGACCTTTCTTCATTGAAGAAAGCGATCCGCGAGTGAAGCAGAAACAGACTGATGTTTTCACTGTGAAAGTATTCTGTCTTAGTGAGCACAGCCTAGAGCAAAGCTGTCAGTGATGCAGAAAGATTGGTGACATCATTCTACTCCGATTTGCCTAGAAGGATTGAACCGCTCGATGTAACGAGGGGCACTGATCCTTATGTGTAAACACACCAGCGGATCAAAGTGCTGATGGAAGAGTGAGCATGTGAGACCTGTGCCGGTGTGGGATCACTCAAACCCGGATGCTCAGCTCCGTGACTCAAACTTTCTTTCTCAGAGCTCACTGAGAGAAGAGAAATGGGAGAGCGGGAGGGGCGGGGTCGCCTTCGTTGAAGAAAGCGATCCACAAGCTAAGCAGGAACAGACTTATGCTTTTACAGTAAATGCAGTCTGTCTCAGTGAGTGCAGCCTAATGTGAAGCTGTCAACGATAACAGAGACATTGGTGTCAGCATTCTACTCCGATCTGCCTATGGATTGAGCCGCTCAAAGTAACGAGGGCCACGGATCCTTGTGTGTAATCACACTGGTGGATCGAAGTGCTGCAGGGAGAGTGAACATGCGAGACCTGTGCCAGCATGGGATCACTTAAACCCAGTTGCTCAGCAGTGGGACTCCACCGTTTCTTTCTCCAAGCTTGCTGAAAGAGGAGAAAAAGAAGGGGGTGGCTGCAGTCTGTGAGTGGTGAAGAGCGAGACTCATGCTCTCAGTGAAAGCATTCTGTCTCAGTGAGCGCTCAGTCTCTGCGTGGGTGCAGCACAGACAGGTGACACACTCACTGTCCCTTTCTGCATGCAACAGACCCACTCGCGGGGCGACATTTGCAACAACATCTCTAGAAAATTTGCTCTTCTGAAGCGCTGGATAGCTGCAGAGGAAGGCTTCTCACTTCTTCCCTTGCCAGGGCTGTTACGTGGCGGTGAGCTGCAGGCTGAGCTTCTTCCTTTCTAGATCGCAGAGTCACCAAAGAGATGGTCTTGTCACTAAAGGAGAAGATTCTGATGAAATGGCGCTCTGGGCCGACTTATATAGAGTCGGCTCCGCCTATTCTGGCAGGCTAAAGCACCATTGGTTTATGCAGCTACACAAACATTAACAAATCAGGCTTTCAGTACCAAGGTAAACAGAAGTTGACCCCATACGCAACATGAAGTGAAATTTCAAAAGGGAACAGACACCCCAATTAGTTATTTACCCAATGCAGACACATACATGCATAGCTTAAGCTGATTGATATTGTGTTGGTCTGGAGCAAGGTTTGCATACAGTATTCATGAAAATTCAGCGATATCATTGACTTGATTGCAAAGATACTATTTAAACTGAACTGAGTTGGATGATGACATCACTGACTTCAATGATGAACTGCCTTTAACTGTAATTTTGCATTATTGACACACTGTTTTCTTAATGTTGTTCAGTTGCTTTGACACAATCTGTTTTGTATAAAGCGCTATATAAATAAAAGTGACTTGACTTGACGCTGTAGAGCTAGAGAGTGCTAGGCACTGTATGATAATACAAGCCTGTGGAAGTCATAGGCTACGTTAAATTTAACTTTGTCCTGCTCACTTTATGACTTAACATAGAAAATATTTATTGTAGAAGACTGAACAAGTTTGCAATTTATATTAATATGGTTTAAACAAGTCTATGATTTGTATGAATGTATTGGAGGGACTCTGCTCTAATGAGCCGTGGCTGAAGAACAATGAAATATTATGATAAAATCTATGATGAAAATTCTTAATTTAAGTCAATAATTTTACACAGCAAGAGAATACAAACACATTGTATTTCTCTGCCTGGAAAACTTGGTAAACTTTGCATGGTAATGTCAATATTTAATCTAACTTTAGCGAGAAGACTTGTCTGTTTTCTTTCATACTCTTATTCTGAGGATACTCGTGTAGAAATGGATGGCGAGTACCTCTTTGCAGAATTGGGCTACACAAAAAAAGAGACTCAAAAGTTGTAAAATTTAACAATTCCCTAATAGGGCATCTAGAGATTGTTGTATTTGAATAAACACAAATAGAACATAATGAATAAAGTAACAAAGACAGACATACTAGACAACAGAGTTTAAAGGTGTGCTAGACATTGGATAATTTCACAAGAAAGTATAATGTAAATGACAGTCTTTATCAGTGTAAAATATTATATAGGCCTATAATAATTAATCCTCATGATATGAAGCCACATCAGATAACTAAAGGGAGCTGTTTCAAACACTGTGATGCGAATGAGTCTGAGTAAAAACATATGATTAAATATTCTCTTTTGTTGGAAAACAGGTTTGTAAACATTCCTTGTTAAATTAGAAACATATATTGGGGTCATGTTTCTATTAGATGCCAGTTAAAGGTGACAACTGAGCTTGCAAAGATGGATTGTGCAGCATTATGCGAACTGATCAATGCGCTCTGATCTCAGTATGGTACTTTTTAACACTGCAAACAATTATTCAATTAGAACTTTTATTATTTAAAAATTGCACCGAGCCAATGTTCAAAGCAGGCTCAATCTAGGTTAAATCATGCAGCGCTTGTATGCTAGATTAACCTCATACATGAACAATCACACAACAAGTGCTTACTTCGTAAAACCAAGCACTTTGTCTTAAACACATGTGTGAATAGCCTTGCAAAGAAAACATAAATCTACACCCAACATCCACAAGTGTATAAAACAATATAAATACTTATCATTGTGTAGGCTGATGTAATAATGAAGACAGAATGCTAAAAGAGACTGGCAACTACGTTTTACATAGCAGGGCAAGAAAGTCTTTGATAAAATTTTACGTGAGCATTCAGACAAAAATCGAAGATGGAGGAACAACAAACGTGAGGAAGCGGGATGCTTTCGAGATTTGAATCGAAAGATATGGCTCTCCATTTGCTAAAAGAACTTGCCATGTAAACTGGTGATTGAGACACCAGTAGAGTTGACGGGACAGCTCAATGAACATTCAGAATGAGAGCTGACATGAACTTAAAAGGCCTGCTAGTGTTTCACATTTTCCGTTGATAAAATTATTAACACTTTTGAATCATAGTAGGAGGATGATAAAAACAACCTTAAATGTTTTCTGTGTGATTAGTTCAATGCATAATATTAATAAAATAGTGTGAATTGTGAAAGGGAGGTCATTTATGCAATCTATCACAGAAGGTGAATTTTAAATTAAATGTCAGCAATTTTATAAACCACAAAAACTTGGGCGAAAGTTTCAAGGGACAGTTTCCCTGACTGAGTAGGAATGTCAGTGTCAGTGACTGCAAAAATGAAGCAGTGAGTTCAGTGCTTATACTTCAGGTGTCAAGCAGTGACTGGCCAGACTTGTTAATATGGATGAATGAAGTGGCATTAGTCTTTCTAGCAGAACTTATGCTTAAAGCTTTATTTCTCTGTTTCCACATACAGGCCTGAAGTCAAGTTTCTTATCTAGGAAGAAGAGAAGCAGAAGAACAGCATGTAAAAAGAGTGTGTATGAGGAGTATCTCCAGGATTCAGCAGGATCTCCAGCATCTCCAGGATTCGGCTGTGTGTCTATGAAGAGCAACATGTCCATGTTTGAGCCTCCTGATCTCAGTGGTTTTGACCCTCAGAGAGCAGCATCTCCAGGATTCGGCTGTGTGTCTATGAAGAGCAACAGATCCATGTTTGAGCCCCCTGATCTCAGTGGTTTTGACCCTCAGAGAGCAGCATCTCCAGGATTCAGCCGTGTGTCAGTGAAGAGTAACAACTCCATGATTATTCCCCCTGATCTCAGTGGTTTTGACCCTCAGAGTGTAGCATCTCCAGGATTCAGCTGTGTGTCAGTGAAGAGTAACAACTCCATGATTATTCCCCCTGATCTCAGTGGTTTTGACCCTCAGAGAGCAGCATCTCCAGGATTCGGCTGTGTGTCTATGAAGAGCAATAGATCCATGTTTGAGCCCCCTGATCTCAGTGGTTTTGACCCTCAGAGAGCAGCATCTCCAGGATTCGGCTGTGTGTCTATGAAGAGCAACATGTCCATGTTTGAGCCTCCTGATCTCAGTGGTTTTGACCCTCAGAGAGCAGCATCTCCAGGATTCGGCTGTGTGTCTATGAAGAGCAACAGATCCATGTTTGAGCCCCCTGATCTCAGTGGCTTTGATCCTCAGAGAGCAGCATCTCCAGGATTCAGCCGTGTGTCAGTGAAGAGTAACAACTCCATGGGTATGCCCCCTGATCTCAGTGGTTTTGACCCTCAGAGAGCAGCATCTCCAGGATTCAGCCGTTGTGTCAGTGAAGAGTAACAACTCCATGGGTATGCCCCCTGATCTCAGTGGTTTTGACCCTCAGAGAGAGCAGCATCTCCAGGATTCAGCCGTGTGTCAGTGAAGAGTAACAACTCCATGATTATTCCCCCTGATCTCAGTGGTTTTGACCCTCAGAGAGCAGCAGCATCTCCAGGATTTCAGCCCGTAGCCGCAGTGAAGAGTAACAACTCCATGATTATTCCCCCTGATCTCAGTGGTTTTGACCCTCAGAGAGCAGCATCTCCAGGATTCGGCTGTGTGTCTATGAAGAGCAACATGTCCATGTTTGAGCCTCCTGATCTCAGTGGTTTTGACCCTCAGAGAGCAGCATCTCCAGGATTCGGCTGTGTGTCTATGAAGAGCAATAGATCCATGTTTGAGCCCCCTTATCTCAGTGGTTTTGACCCTCAGAGAGCAGCATCTCCAGGATTCAGCCGTGTGTCAGTGAAGAGTAACAACTCCATGATTATTCCCCCTGATCTCAGGGGTTTTGACCCTCAGAGAGCAGCATATCCAGGATTCAGCTGTGTGTCTATGAAGAGTAACAACTCCATGATTATTCCCCCTGATCTCAGTGGTTTTGACCCTCAGAGAGCAGCATATCCAGGATTCAGCTGTGTGTCTATGAAGAGTAACAACTCCATGATTATTCCCCCTGATCTCAGTGGTTTTGACCCTCAGAGAGCAGCATATCCAGGATTCAGCTGTGTGTCTATGAAGAGTAACAACTCCATGAATATTCCCCCTGATCTCAGTGGTTTTGACCCTCAGAGAGCAGGATCTCCAGGATTCAGCTGTGTGTCTGTGAAGAGTAACAGATACATGTTTATGCCCCCTGGTCTCAGTGATGGTGACACTCAGAGGGCAGCATCTACAGCATCTATCTTTGACCCTGTGTGAGTATCATAATTTTGGATGTTATTTTTATTTTTTTTTTTTAAACTGCACTCACTGAATTTGGGAATGTCACAATGTGAAATTTTGACTAAATTATTATTGTCTGATATAATATGTTTTCTATGATTATCTGTAGATTTACCTTCTATGAAACAATTTAAAAAATCCACAGACATATCACAATTCTGGTCCTGTTTACACAAGTGGTCCCTTCTTGCATTTTCTCTGATCAGGTAGCTATCCGATCGTGAAAAGACTGGGTTTAAATGTCCTACCAAACAGTTTAGAGATGGATTTAAGTCTGATAACTCAAACCACTTCAGGAGGTCTGAGGCACATTCCAGATGAAACTGGACAAGTGTAAATGCATCTGGTTGTTGAAACCACATACGTAGATTTTACTCCTCCCAAAATGTTAAAAAATAAAATAAACATGTGAGAGTGTGTTATTGGCTATGTGACATGTCATAGCCATATACGACAGCGCTTAAGCTACAGGCATCTCCACAGAGGAGTAGCTGAGCATCTCTTCAGCAAGCCGACAGACAAACTGCCGCAAATGAAACTGAAAGTTAGTTACAGACTCTCAACACACTATCATCCTCATTAAAAGCATTGAGACTCAATTATCTTATCAGTACTAAAGCCTCTCTCCTGTTGCGGTCATTGATCTTGAAATTAGCTGATGATGAATAAAATGTGGTACATATATTTTGCTTTCTTTGCCATGAATGCTGTTAAATTTGTATATAGTTTGGGAATTCAAGATTGGATTTAAATTTGTTTTGTGGAGACACATTTATGTTGCCACGTGTAAGTAGAATGGATTTAACAAACCAGATAGTTTTCAGATCAGTAAAAACACATGAAGTGACCAGGAGTAAACAAACTCTTTTTTGCAGCATTCATTAGGATATGCAGTTAAGATATTCAGTGTCAATAGCTACCATCAACTGTTTCGTGACCAACATTCATCAAAATACCTCTAGTGAAGTACTGAGTTTATAGACACGAGTGAAAGGCATTTCGTCACAAGTTGTTCCACAAGCTGTATATATTCACGTCTTTCCATGGTTGAAACATTATAACGCTATGCACAATACGTTTCAGTCAGTTGTATTATTCAACATACCTTCTAATGATCATTCATGTTTATTTTGTGCTAATAGTAAAGCAGGGGAGATGATTGGTTCAGGTGTGCTCCATGTTTCTGCTTGAACAGAAATGTGTCTATAGCGATGTGTATCTTAAAAAAAACACATTTCACAGCTGGTCATATGCTATCTATATAAACACGTATGTGACAAATAAAAATCTTGAATCTTGAATGTGCGGATTTATATAAATTGCAGTTATTGTTTTTGTGACAAAATTTATAGAACTTTAAAGAAGAGACCTTGTTTATATTAAAATAACAAAGCACAAAAGTTTACTATGTTTGTAACACTATTACCTTTATCTGGGCCTGAATCTTTGGATGGTGATCCCATAGGTGCTGTAACATTTTAGATGTGTTCGCATTAGTTGTCACTTTTCATCTGCCTGATTTGCATATTGGAAACCCACCCTCAACCACTCCTGAATCAATTTTAGATAGCTAAAATGCTAGAAAAGCTAGGGAAAAAAAACTATAGTTCGAAAAAAGAAAAAACAACATTTCTCTATTTTTTTCAGTACCATGAGCAGGAAGAGAAAGAGAGCAACTTCTCCACTGCAGCCCCCTGATCTCAGTGATGAATCAGATCCTTTTGATTCTGTGTAAGTATATTCTTGTAGAGTGAGACTTTCAACATAAGAGCAAATCATGTACACAGAAATAACAAGAGAGAAATTTACATTTTTAGTTTATTACTGCAATAAAATTAAAATATTTTTCTGTTTGTTTTTGTCTCTCTGAGATCAGATATGCATCCTGTCAGACCTTCACATCTTCTTACTATCAGAACCACATCAATCATTATGATACAGAAGCATCCCTGCAGCGTGATTCTCACCCACCAGTGCATGATGATCTGCAGAGAGTCAAAGACCAGCACAAAACTATCATGAAGAACAAGTATGAGAGCTTATTTGAGGGAGTCAAACTACTAGAGAATCAGACCCTCCTGAACAGGATTTACACACAGCTGTACATCATAGAGGGAGAGAGTGAAGGAGTGAATGAAGAACATGAGGTGCTACAGATGGAGAAAAGTTACAGGACACTCCAAGACACTCCAATCAACTGCAATGACATCTTTAACCCTTTACCTGAACCTGGATATGAGGGGAAGAGAAGAGAGCAGAAAGACAAAATAAAGACTGTTCTTACTAAAGGCATTGCTGGAATTGGAAAAACTGTCTCTGTGCAGAAGTTCATTCTGGACTGGGGCGAGGGAAAAGCCAATCAGGATGTAGATTTCATGTTTGTGCTTATATTTAGAGAGCTGAACTTGATTAAAGATCATCAGTACAGTCTTCACAGACTTCTGCTTGACTTTCATCCTGAACTTCAGCATCTGGACTCAAAGATTTATGATGAATGTAACGTTGTGTTCATCTTTGATGGTCTGGATGAAAGCAGAATTTCACTGATGTTTTCAGACAATCAGAAAGTTTCTGACGTGACTAAAATTTCATCAGTGGGTGTGTTGATGTCAAACCTCTTGAGAGGAGATCTGCTTCCTTCTGCTCTCATCTGGGTCACCACCAGACCAGCAGCAGCCAATCAGATCCCCTCCAACTACATCAACCGTGTGACAGAAATTCAGGGATTCAATGACCCTCAGAAGGAGGAATATTTCAGGAAGAGAATCAGTGACGAGCATCAAGCCAGCAGAATCATCTCACACATCAGAAGAGCAAGAAGCCTCCACATCATGTGCCACATACCCGTCTTCTGCTGGATCTCATCCACTGTGCTTCAAAACATCCTGAAACATCTCAGTGCAGAAATCCCTGAAACTCTGACTGAGATGTACATCTACTTCCTGCTCATTCAAACAAATATGAGGAACCAGAAGTATGAAGAGAGAGCTCCAGAGAAACTCCTGCAGTCCAGCAGAGAAGTGATTGTGAAACTTGCTGAACTGGCTTTCAATCAGCTGATGAAGGGCAATGTGATGTTTTATGAGGAGGACCTGAGAGAGAGCGGTATAGATGTCAATGACGCCTCAGTATATTCTGGGATCTGCACTGAGATCTTTAGGGAGGAATCTGTGATTTATCACAGGAAGGTTTACAGCTTTGTACATCTGAGCTTTCAGGAGTTTTTTGCAGCACTGTATGTGTTTTACTGCTATTTACACAAAAACAGTGAGGTTCTGAAAATGTTCCTGACAGGAAAGCCCAGAACTCAGTGTGAGAATGTTCCTCTGGATGTGTTTCTGAAGGAAGCAATGAATAAAGCCTTGAGCAGTGAAAATGGACACCTGGATCTTTTCCTTCGGTTTCTTCATGGCGTCTCACTGGAGTCCAATCAGAGACTCTTAGAGGATGTACTAATACACACAGAGAACAACCCAGAGAGCATCAAGAACATAATCCAAAACCTCAAACGAGGTCAGAAAAACAATGTCAGCCCTGAAAGGTGGATGAATCTGACACACTGCTTGATTGAGATGAAAGATAATTCTGTTGTTGAAGAAGTGCAGGCGCTTTTAAAATCTAAAACAAGAAGCAAAATTATTTCTATTGCACAATGTTCAACTTTGGCAAACATGATCCTGATGTCAGAGGAGGTGCTGGATGAGTTGAACATTAATAAGTACAACATCAAATCAAAAGAGGGCAGACGCAGACTGGTACCTGCTGTGAGAAACTGCAGAAAAGCTGTGTGAGTGTAAAAATCAAATAATATTGCTATATTAACATAATTTGAAAGACGTTGTGATGGAGATTTGCTGAGTATTTTCTGTGTATATGTTCTCAAGCATAAAACATAATTGTCTGAAGTTAGGCTGTGCCAGTCAGTGTGACACCTGCCCCACTGCAGTGGTATGCAAAACACAGTTTTGTGCCAAAACACAGTTACATACCTCACTTATACACCGCTATTGTGGCTGCAGTGTTTCACATGACAAGCATGACACGTCGCCATGGAAACAGTAAAGGCATACATTCTGAAATAATGGTCACATACAAAAACAAACATCAAAACTCCCACTGGGGCCCAGCTAGAGTATTTTAAACTCATGTGTGAAAGGGTTAAGTCAAACGGGATTTTGTGTTCTGATTTGCAGGCTGGTGTCTCAAATTTCTACAAATTAAGAGTATTCCATGAATTATTCCACTTAAACCTCTGTTTTTTTTTTCCCAAATCCTTACTGTCTCACCTTGTATTTTCACAGGGGATTATAAATGTTTATTTTCATGAGTTCCCTAATTTTAGTTCAATTGTGGCCATGCTGTAATAATTCAATGTTAACCCATTTTGAGGGGCAGGGGAGGGTAGGAGAACTCATCTTCTCTTCCTGTCACAAGCTATGACTTGAGGTTGGTGTTTTGTGTGGATGTGCCAGAAGCTGCAGTGATGTCAGTGACATGAGGGGTAAAAACTGGGATTAATGGGGACATGCTGGAGCTTATGCTTCACTTTATAGAGATCAGTGCATTGACCAGTGTAGACACCAGTCATGGGGGAGTACAGTAACCTTAAACATTGAAAGTGTATTAGGGTATTACGACATTACTATTCGGACATGGCAATAATTTTTTTTTTTAACAACCTGATGGAGGATGTTCTCAGTCAGTCAGTCTCTCTCTCCCTATCTCTCCCTCTCTCTCTCTCTCTCTCTCTCCCTCTCTCAGTAGTCTCTCTCTCTTGCACTTTAGGCTTGTTTAGTGTCATTGATTGTCGTAATCATCTTCAATAAATAAAAAAAATCTTTATGTGAGGG
>NC_056599.1:35796728-35804682 GCF_018340385.1 Cyprinus carpio | reverse complement strand
TTATTAAAATTCCCTATATATCATTTTGAGCTAACGTTAACGTACTTACCCGAATGCGGCTGCAGCAACAGAAACAACCAGGGTTGTTATAGACAGGTGGAAACAATGTAAGTGGGGGGACAGCTGAATACAATGAACAGTGATGAATACAGACAAGGCTAGTGGGCAAAATGTAGTTCCCTAAGTTGGGGGGAGTGATGATATGGGGAAGTGAGACCTCTAGCGGACACCCAGGGATACACAAACCAAACACTGTGACATGACAATCCTCATAAGGCTGCGGTTCTCTCTGGTTGTGCATTTTTTTTTCTTCCACCTTTTCCTTCCACTCAGCTTTCTGTTAGCATGCTTTGATACAGCACTCTGTGAACAGCCAGCTTCTTTGCCAATGAATGTCTGTGGCTTACCCTCCTTGTGAAGGGTGTCAATGATTGTCTTCTGGACAACTGTCAGATCAGACGTCCCCATGATTGTGTAGCCTAGTGAACCAAACTGAGAGACCATTTTGAAGGCTCAGGAAACCTTTGCAGGTGTTTTTAGTTGATTTATTGATTGGCATGTCACCATATTCTAATTTGTTGAGCCAAAATCATCACAATTAAAAGAACCAAAGACTTAAACTACTTCAGTCTGTGTGCACTGAATTTATTTAATGGCCAAGTTCACAATTGAAGTTGCAATACTGAAATAAATGGGAAAAAAAACTCTTTTTTTTCCAAGACATTCATAATTTATTGAGATGCACATGTGTATCTATTGAGATCGTTTTCGGTTACGCCAAATTGATTATTAGAATACAGGAATTAAAATAAAAATCTAGAAAGGTGTAAAATGTGGGACACTTTTAAGTCCTTTTGAAAATTTCACAAACTATTCCTGAAATTTTATCACAAAAATTTCTATTGAAATATCTTTTTAGATACTTTTACATAATGTTAGCTTTGTTTTCCAAGCCAACAAAGACTGTCACTTCTTGGAGGAAGAGAGCGTAAATTTAAAGGAAATTTACCAAAAGGACTTACAGATGGAAGTGATGTGAATAAAATCTGTATGATCCTTTTATGATATCCATATCACATTGGACATACTAGTAACTATAGTAAGTACGATGAAAACGTTTAGTGCAGGATAAGAAGTGACAGGACTGGTCTCCTCTAAATAATAAATGGCTTTGTGAGACTGTGTATGAATTCCATGATTGTGATTATATTAGCAGGTTGTAAATCTACATAGTGTTCTTTTCTGTTTAAACTAAGTCGTAGACATAGGCGTGTGAGGTTCTATTTTAGGAATGCAATTCAATGGGTTAGGTTGCATCATTTTAGTGCAATACTCTTGCATTACTGGGGGAACGCCATTACTGATACTTTTTAATGAGCTGATGAAAGAATGAACTGTCACGCTCTGATTATCTAATTTGCACTGGTACAACATAGCTTGCTTGCATTAAATTCAAGGAAGTGCTTTGATGTTTAACCTACAAAGACCACCATGGGCTGATCGACCCCATTACCCGTGAAGATCATACGAGCATCGGGAGCGTGGGAACTTATGTGCCCTCTAGAAGCTTGCATTCTGCAAATGTGAGCATTAACGCTTTATTGTGCCATCCCAAAGAGGCACAATATCACTTTCAGACTTTTAAATTAAATGTTCCTCTGCAGTGAGTGGATTATGACGCAGCTGAGTCTTTAGCCCTCTTCGCAAGGAATCGGCTAAAAACACATCTCGTCCATTTTTATTTGACCCCTCTAACTCTAGCAATCTCTCATGCTAATTCTAGTTCTGATATATATAAAAAAACTGTGCCCTTTTTAGACTCTGCACATTATTAATTTACTCTAACTGCTTGTTTATTATGTAATTAAAGTAAACTTCTAGATAATTTGTATTCTATCTATTCTCGTATTATTTGTATTATACAATTATCAAAACAGCAAATAAAGCCTCTCTAACACTAGCTTTAGCTCTATTCTTTTTTATTCTGTTTATTTTTCTTACTATTATTCATATAATAAAAAAAAGTACTTAGTACTGTACCATTGTACTGTGTTAGCTCACTGAGTGTCTGTCGGGTTAGAGCACTTGCATATACATTACTCTGATTGCATCTGATTTTGATTTCTTCAATTATCCTCTTGTTAAGTCGTGTGTTGTTTGATAAAAGCATCTGCCGATAAAATGAATAAATGTAAAGATAAATAGGGGGAGACTTGTTTCAGTTCTATGCAACTTTACTGCTTAGACATTTCCACCCAAACTAGTGGAGCTGGACTTCAGTAAAATTTACAATGTTCCTGAGGTGATTTCTGATATCCTGGAGTGTTACGACTGTCTGGATGTTCTCATCTTCAATAGCAGTTTGAAGGTGAAGGCTCCTGTACAGTGTCTGTCCCTCAAGATGGACAGGATCGTCATGGATGTGAACTACTTTGAGCCGATCACACTGGTTAAGGGTAAAACACCAGTGTATTTCTAACATAACTCTTTGAATACTGTAGTTTTAGCATGTTCATGGATATAACAATGTTAATGTATTTTTGTTTTGGTGGACTGCTACACTGCTGCTGCAGAGCAAGTATTGCTACTTCCAATAGATAAACGTACAGACACACTGCTGTGAGCATGTAAGATATGTTCATGAATAGTCCCGTAGCAGGTGTAGGTGTAGGCAGGTGGAACTGGGGAAGGTGGAGGGTTTCAGAAGGACCAGATTACAGTGAACCTTAAACCAGACTATTTAAATTCTGAGTATCTCACTGGCTAAAGATACACCAGGGGCCTATCAACTTGTGCCCTGTAGTAAATTACGTGATTTAGCAGATTGCATTTAAAAGACCTATCAGCCTGTGCCATTAGTTTTATGACTGAACAAGTTTTTTACCATCATATTCTCCAACCACAACCACACATCAACAGTATACAGAATATCAACCACACCTTCATAAAAACTCCCAGTACAAACTCAGCAGATGAAATCACAGAAAAATCCATGTGGACAGGTGAGTGAACTACACTGATATGTTCACAATGCCTTTGCACATGGTTTGTAGCTCATAACATCTTATTTGTTTGTTCACTAAATTTTCCTGGGCATTATGCTTGGACACTGGCTGGAAACTGCAGACTTCAAACCCAAGTCCCTTGGTGTGACCCCTAAAGAGATGGCCACTGAGCTCCTGAAGACGCTAAGCAGCAAGAAGAAGGGGATTTTGATGGCCCGCTCCATCCCTAAAGCTGTGGAGACACCTCATGACTGAAGAACAATGGGTTTTACTAGAACGTATCTACATTGTATACAGTATGTTTCACTGTGCTGTAGTGCTTAAATTAGAAGAAAATTATCAAGTCATTATGACTGTGACTGCTTTAGTTGAAAAAAAAGTAACAAATAAACCTGAAATCAATCTTTATCTGTCTATCTATCTATCTATCTACATTTACATTTAGTCACTTAGCAGACACTTTTTTCACACATTGGTTCCTACCCCCATATATACTGTAGCGTATCAGGCCTGAACCAGACAAATTAAAGATTCGATCGTGAGCATGGCTGAAACAAGAGAAGCCGAATTCCTCGGAAAGGCAACAGGATGTTGTAAATCAACTCCTAGCACCACAGTCTGAAGCTAGATAACCAACCAGCTCTTTCACAGAACAGCTTTCAACATTAACACCATTAGAACAATTATTGACAATTTCAATTCGAAGAAGAGATTGTCAAATTTTGGGCAAGTAATTAAAGAGATGCACAGCGTTACCATTCAATGTAAACCCATTAGTTAGAATGCCCGGCTACTGAGACCACTGTCTCCGTCCTCTCTCTCCTTTCCTTTCCTCTACACTTTTAACATTTGTAGGGACATGCAAGAACCATCAATCAATTCTAAGTGAATGAAATATGCAATCGTGTCAAAGAAGGCGAATCACCCCTTAGCAATTTTGATTGTAATCAACACCTCCTTTGTTCTTCCCTAACCTCCTACATTTGGAAGCGCAATCCAATTTTAGCATCTCATCCAATCACTGAGATAAAATTTAAATAGAGATAATGTTGGGTTTGAACTGCTATCGTATCATAACCGCCCTGGTGAGTGGTCCAACTGTAAGGTGTACGAGTGTCAAACTTGTCAGAATAAGAAAAGAGATATCAACGCAGTATTATTAGTATTCTTTTGGCTCTAACAACAGAGATTTAATAATATTGTTTTACCTGCTTGATAACATTTAATTGGGAAAAATTAATTTTCCTCATTTAAAAAACAGAAATTGTTGCTTGTCATTGAATTTACGATTTTTCACCTCTTTCTCTCTTTCCCTCTTCCTCATTAGAGTGACAAAGTCTCACATCTCTAGTCTACTTAAGCCCTGGGATCAACAAGGTCATCACCCACCCCTACACTAGTGGGTCACAATCACTGACACAACACTTAGTTGTCCAACACACATAGGCTTTTACTCCACACAGATCTGTGACCAGTCTCTGCTTCTCCCAAGCGTGCAAACATGCAGACTGCAGACCCCATCACCCATGGGGAAGATGTGAACACCACTTGGCTGAGAGGCATGATAGACAGCCTCACCCCCAAGACATGTGAACTGTTATTATTTTAATAATAATCTAATCCCACAGAGAGTATATTCCTGACACAAAGTTCAAGCCAGAACAACAGCCACGAGGAGTTACCAGCTCCCTAAGCTATGCCTTCACAACCCAGCTGAAACTGAGCAACAGAAGCACATCACTTTTTTACTTTAAGAGGAGCTGACCGCGTTAACTCAGCGTCATAGACAAGCTGGAAGTGAAGTTCAAGATCAACTCAAAGCACCCAGCGAGGAGGGGAGCAGGAAACATGGAACAAGTTAAGAAGCTCCAAGCAGCCCTGGCAGCAGCTCAGCTCGACCAGCAACGCATGCAACAGCTGCCCAGAGACCTGGTAAACAGACTCCAGTATGCCCGAGGCAATACTAGAAAACCGAATGACATCAGAGACAATAATTCTGAAATCCAGTGCTGGAAGACCACCTTGAAAGGTACAGAACTGAAATGGACAATCGGCCCAACGGCTTCAAACTGATACCAGCGATGAGCTCTACATGGTCGAAGAAAGAACTCCAATATGCTTCGAGCAGAAACAAGAGCCAAGGAAAGAGAAACTTCTCTTGGCACCATCACTGCTGAGCAGAGCAGAATTTACATCCAGAACTGGCATATGTGAAGGCGTGAAGGGGCTACAGCCGCCTCACCTGCCGCCCATACACCACCCTTTCCTGCCAGCGAGAAGGGGGAAAACCTCCGTCAAGACGGAGCTGCACGGGATGACATCAAAGACCTCAACAAACTGTCTGAGAACATCCAGCAGATTCAACCCGGAACTCCACGGGGCCACAGCATCCAGGCTTACACCTGCAAGATGTGGAATTTCATCTGGAAATGAGACATCCGCGGCGGCTGACAGAGACAGGTTATACATTCTCTTAGAAGTACGTCAGTCCAGAGTCACGAGGCTTTCCTAGATCGACAGCCCAGTAAAACAAAGTCAAACTAGCGACCCGTGAGGTCCTGATTAAAAAAGAGTTTACAGACCCAGAGTCTGAACATGGACTGATGACTGCCTTGGAAACCAAACAAGGTCGACAAGGACTCCACAAGCTTACTACAACCGACTCCGACAAGCCCTGCTTTTGCTTGGTGCGCACACAACAGAAGCCTGACGAAGTACGAAGAGGATGTGAACTTCAAAGCCTCTTCCTAAAGAATCCTGCACCCTGGAGTCAGCCGCCATCTAGGCGTCATGGCCATGTCCACGCTCCATGACCATCCAAGAAACAGAGTGCTGTGACCCTGGCTTGGAAGACCTATAACGGCAGCAAAGATGGCCTCCAAAAGAAAGTATAAAAGAACTATCACACTCTTGAACTCTGTCAACAAAGATAAGCCTTGCACTGGATGACACCCAGTGGCATCACAACACCAGAGTCTTCCATCAAGAGCACAGAGAGCGTGAGCACCCTTGACCACAGCTCAGCTTTCAGCCCAACCGCTGGAAAAATCCATGGGACCAGCCATGCTTCTCAAGAAACCAAAAGGGATAGGAACAACTGGAACCCTAACCAGACATCCAAAGGTAATCACTGACTCATCCAAAGAGCAACTCGTGTGGGTAAAGCGACAACAAAACCCACCTCAACGCTCACTAACAAACTGTCAAATGAACTCCAGCTCCGAGAACCACATTCCTGTCTGTGCAACCTTGAGACCACACCAGAGCACAGAAGGTCAGAAAGGTCTACCACAGCCAGAAGGCACCACAAAGAAAGAGTGCAACGCGCAGGAGACAAAGTTTTGCAACCCAGCTTCACACAGGCATGCCAAACTACCTCCGACTGTCTGCTAAGAACTTCCTGCCTTGCTGGACTGACCCCCCGATAGACCATGGACAGCCCTCGTCAAGCCAAGGATGCAGAGAGCCAGTCTTCAGTGACATATACAAGAAAGGGGGGAGACAAGCACAGACTGAAACAGATCTGACCACATACACTACACCTTTAACACACACAGCATTACCTACACCCAGGGTAACCACATCTACTGATAACACATTCATAAAACATATTCTTCCCACAGAGTAGAATATACAAATTTTTAAGCATTAACAAAGTTACCTATACCCACCATGAAGAAAGAAACATGCAGCCATCATCACAATAGGTAGAACACCTGACACTAGGTTAAGGTACATGACACACTAGCTGCACACTTGACATCCTAGCTCAACAGTAGTTGTAGGCCATGCTGGGAAAACCCACAGCAGCTTTGTTTTGTTTTGTTTTGTTCTTCTTTTACCTATCTTCTCCTTCCCCTCTCTTTCCTGAGTGGGTGAAACACCGAGACCCCCTGCAAGGGTCGAAAGTCTGATATTAGGATTGTTCGCCACACCTAATATCCGCCAGCCCTCTAAACTGAATGGAGAGCCAGGGAAGCTCCATGCGCGTTGAGTCCAACTCATTTCATTGCAAATGATGTTACTAGAAAATTAGCGATGCTTGTTTAAATTAAAGACAACCTAGAAGAGCCAAAACAAAGTTAACCACAAATTTGATTGGCGAATCAAAATAAAACAACGAACCAGACAAATTAAAGATTCATGCGTGAGCATGGTTGTAGCAGAAACAAAGAAGCGAGATTCCGCGAGGAAGAAAACAACAGGATGTTGTAAATCAACTCCCCTAGCACCACCACAGTCTGAAGCTAGATAACCAACCAACTCTTTCACAGGAACAGCTTTCCAGCATTAACACCATTAGAACAATTATTGACAATTTCAATTCGAAGAAGAGATTGTCAAATTTGGAAACAATAATCAAAGAGATGCTGGCGTTACCATCACATGTAAGCCCATTAGTTGAGATAACCGCTACTGAGACTTACTGTCTCCGTCCTCTCTCTCCTTTCCTTTCCTCTACACTTTTAACATTTGTGGGGACATGCAAGAACCATCAATCAATTCTAAGTGAATGAAATATGCAATCGTGTCAAAGAAGACGAATCACCCTTATGAATTTGATTGTAATCAACACCTCCTTTGTTCTTCCTAACCTCCCTACATTTGGAAACGCAATCCAAGTTTTAGCATCTCATCCAATGCGGAGATCAATTTAATAGAGATACGTGTTGAACAACTGTCACCTTCGCAGCCTCCCTGGTGAGTGGTCCAACTGTAAGGTGTACGGTGTCAATCCTGTCAGACTAAGGAAAGAGATATCAGCATTATTATTGTATTATTTTGTCCAAAACAAGAGATTTAATAATATTGTTTACCTTCTTGATAACATTTAATTGGAAAAAAATCATTTTCCTCATTTAAAAAACAGAAATTGTTGCTTGTCATTGAATTTGTTTTTCACCTCTTTCTCTCTTTTTCTCTTCCTCATTAGAGTGACAAAGTCTCCA
>NC_056599.1:35796565-35796718 GCF_018340385.1 Cyprinus carpio | reverse complement strand
ACACCCAGTGGCATCACAACACCAGAGTCTTCCATCAAGAGCACAGAGAATGTGACACCCATGTCCACAACTGCTTTCAGCCCAACCGCTGGAAAAATCCATTGGACCAGCCATGCTTCTCAAGAAACCAAAAGGATAAGAACAACTGGAAAC
>NC_056599.1:35795874-35796084 GCF_018340385.1 Cyprinus carpio | reverse complement strand
ACCTCCCGTCCAAGACCTTGGAGCTGCACACGGGATGACCATCAAAGACCTCAACAAGCTGTCTGAGAACATCAGCAGATTCAACCGGAACTCCACAGAGGGCCACAACATCCAGGCTTACCTGCAAGATATTGAATTTCATCTGGAAATGAGACATCATGTGACTGACAGAGACAGGTTATACATGCTTAGAGCCACGTCCAGTCCAGA
>NC_056599.1:35792410-35795467 GCF_018340385.1 Cyprinus carpio | reverse complement strand
ACAAAACTTCCTAGATCGACAGCCCAGTAAAACAAAGTCAAACTATAGCGACTTCGTGAGTCCTGATTAAGAGTTTACAGACCCAAGAGTCACGAACATGGACTGTTGACTGCCTTGGAAACCAAACAAGGTGCGACAAGAGACTCCTGGCTTACTACAACCCGACTCCGTAAGCTACTTTGGTGCACACAACAAGCCTGACAGCAGAAGAGGATGTGAACTACAAAAGCCTCTTCCTAAAGAATCTGCACCCTGAGTCAGCCACCATCCTAGGCGTCATGGCCTGTCCACACTCCATGACCATCCAACGTTCGTGACCCTAACACAGAAGGCCTATAATGAAGCAGAAAGATGGCCTCAAAAGAAGGTAACAAAACCTTCACACTCTTGAACTCTGTCAACAGAGACTCAAGCCTTGCACTGGATGACACCCAGTGGCATCCACAACACACCAGAGTCTTCCATCAAGAGCACAGAAGAGCGTTGACACCCCATGACCACAGCAGCTTTCAGCCCAACCGGCTGGGAAAAATCCATGGGACCAGCCATGCTACTCAAGGAAACCAAAGGATAAGAACAACTGAGACCTAACCCAGACATCAAAAGGTAATCACCTGACTCATCCAAGAGCAACTTCGTGTGGAGTGGCGACAGCAAAGCCACCTCCCAGCGGCTCACTGGCACAAACTGTCAACTGAACTCCAACTCCAAAGAACCACATTCCTGTCTGTGCAACTTAGCGACCACAGAGCACAGAGGTCAGAGAATCTGCCACAGCCAGAAGGCACCACAAAGAAGAGAGTGCAACGCATAGGAGACAAAGTTTTGCAACCCAGCTTCACACAGCCATGCCAAACTTCCTCCGACTGTCTGCTAAGAACTTCCCTGCCTTGCTGGACTGACCCCGATGAGACCATGGACACGCCTCCCCTCATGAAATAAGGTCTGGGGAGCCAGTCTTCAGTGACATACAAGAAAAGGGGAGACAACACAGGCTAAGTAAGATCTGACCACATACACTCACCTTTAACACACACAGCATACCTACACCCAGAGGTAGCCGCATCTGCTGATAACACATTCAACAAACTATTCTTCCCACAAGTAGAGATAATACAAAATTTTAAGCGTAACAAAGTTACCTATACCCACCATGAAGAAACATGCAGCCATCATCACAATAGGTAGAGACCCCTGACACTAAGTTAAGGTACATGACACAATAGCTGCACATGACATCTAAGCTCAACAGTAGTTGTAGGCCATGCTAGGAAAACCCAAAGCAGCTTTGTTTTGTTTTGTTTGTTCTTCTTTACCTATCCTTCTCCTTCCCTCTTTCCTGAGTAGGTGAAACACCTGAACACCCCTGCAAGGGTCGAAGTCTGATATTAGGATTGACTCGCCACACTATAATACTTAAACTCAAACTGAATGGAAGCCAGAGAGCTCCGTACTGCGATAGATCAACTCATTTCATTGCAAATGATGTTACTAGAAAATTAGCAGTAAGCGTTTAAATTAAGACAACCTAGAAGAACCAAACAAAGTTAACCACAAATTTGATTGGCGAATCAAAATAAAACAACGGGTGGAACAAATTAAAGATTAGATGCGTGAGCATGTGGTTGAAACAAGAGAGGCCCGAATTCCTGGGAAAGGCAACAGGATGTTGTAAAATCAACTCTCAGCACCACAGTCTGAAGCTAGATAACCAGCCAGCTCTTTCACAGAACAGCTTTCCAGCAATTAACACTTCATTAGAACCATTATTGACAATTTCAGTTCCGAAGAAAGAGATTGTCAAATTTAGGAACAGAAATAATCAAAGAGATGCATGGTGCCATCATAAGCTATATTGGTAATCCATGATCACAAGCTCTTTGGATTGACTTCCCCCCCCACCTATAGGAAACCAGACTGGGAGAGTCCTAAGGGAGACCTGTTAACCTCTCTGGTCTCCACAGGACCTTATCCTTTACTCCCCCAGAATGGCACAGAGAATGCCTTCCAATGCATATATACTTAGTAGACTTTACTAAAAGACTTCTAAATGGATATCAGTCCATTGCTTAACTCCATATCATTTTATGCCAACACGACACATTTGATTTTTATGTTTCTAATCACTTATTGTGTATGTCTTTTTTTTAAATAACTCTTAGAATAGCTTAAGGGATCATATTCACATGTTTAGTATGTGTGTTGAATATTCTTGCTTGAAGCGTTCATATTCTTGTTATAGGAATCATGTAGGGCTGGTGATATATCTATGATATGATTATGCGCATCATTATAGCAGATGTATGGCCGATAATGAACGTGATATTGCGTAGCTTGTCAGTGATCTACGGCTCTATTAAATGCCGGTCCATTTGAAAGCAGGTGATGGCGATTTAGCTGTAATCAGGGAACCAGATTTACTGACTAGATGCGCATGATTATATCGTTAGATATATCGCCCAGCCCTAGGGGAACCAGATTTACTGACTAGATGCGCATGATTATATCGTTAGAACATGCTTGATAAGATAACATATGATTTATGAATGGGCGGGACAAACATCGCAACACACCGAGAAAAGACAATATCTAATTGGTCAAGACAACATTTGAGGTGTGGCCAAAAGGCCAGTTTAAATACTCAGGACACCATCAAATTTTGCTTTTAGCTTTTGCTTTTAGCTTTTAGCCTGCTTTTTAGCCTTTGCTTTTAGCTTTGGCTTTTTAGTCATGCTTTGTCATCACTTTTAGCGTTCTTCGAGCGCCGTTCCAGCGTGCTTCGGCCTGCACGCCTGCTACTTAGCCACGATGAGAAGAAACACCACCTAGTCTCGTCAAACTTTACTTCTGTTCTTTTACTTTAGTTTCTTTTCTTTTCCGTTTGAGAGTTTCGTGTTCTGAGTTAAGTTTTGTAACGCAGTGTCTCCGAGTCTGACCTTGCGTGCCCGTCTGAAACTTCAACCAGCCCACAACTGTGGGTGTGTGAACTTGCAAGCATGAAGTCAGACACTGTAATATGCTCTGGTCCCCTCCCTGCTTACCGTGGTGATGAGATGG
>NC_056599.1:35792013-35792099 GCF_018340385.1 Cyprinus carpio | reverse complement strand
AAGAGCAACAATTTAATTGAGGTTCAACAAATAAAAAACAGATGCAATACGGATAAACAAATGAGCTGTTTATCCGTAAAAAAAAA
>NC_056599.1:35778234-35791367 GCF_018340385.1 Cyprinus carpio | reverse complement strand
GGACAAAATGCTGGGTAGTTTTCAGATGTGTAGTGGTCTCTGGTTGTTCGACGATATCATCTGCGGGTCTATCTGATGGATAGCTCGCGCCGGTCATCTCTCTATCCTCAAGGATGTTTACGGGGATTGTCCAGCCTGGCCTTGTGTAAAAATCCTAGTTACCCGGATGTAAATCCGTGGCAAAAAGCAGAGAAACAAATAGGGACAAATAGCTAGCGACTGGCTGTTTGCTGTAGCGCAACGAAAAGTTATTAGTATCTAACTCCAAGATAGAGGTCAGACACAGCAGATGCAAGTTTAGATCAGATATAACTGCAAGCTCCACAATTATGAGATGGCATTATTTGAATGCTTGGCCAACAGGAGGGTGTGTTTTAATCTAGATTTAAGAACCGCCCGGAGAGTGTGAGGAGACCTGCTGAACCTTATTAGGAAGGTATTCCAGATTTGGGAGCCAAATGGAAAAAAGCTACGCTCCTTAGTGGACTTGGCTATCCTAGGACTATCAAAAAGTCCAGCGGTTGTTGTGACCTTAGGGAAGCTGTGCTTGGTTGTCGCGTAGGCTAGAAGGTAGTTATGGTACAGCAGGAGCTAAGCCATTAAGGGACTTTAAGTAAGTATAATATTTTGTAAACTGAATTAGGAAGCTTTAATAGGTAGCCAGTGCGTCAGACCGATTGTCTGTGGGGTTAGCACATATGGATCATATTTTCTTGACCTGGTAAGGACTCAGCCCGCTGCACATTTTTGGGAATACTGTAGCTGTTGTATGAGGATGCAGGGCACCCACCTAGCAGGGTGAATGTACAATCGGTCATGTCTAGAAGGTCATGAATGCATGAACTATCTTTTCGATGCATCAGGAACAGGTAGCGTGTATTGATAGGACTTGGCACAAATGATTTCTAAGATGGACAGATATGCCACGTTGTTATGAACTGCCGGAAAAGATTTATCAAAAAGATCAAGTTTATGTCTATGTATAATACCACCACACCACAAGACACTATAGGGGAGAGGAAGAATAGGTTCAATGTAAATCATCTAAAAACCAACAACAATGTAGGTTAGACCCTATTCCTATCTAAGCTCCCTAAAAGAGGTGCTTCCAGAAGTTCATAAGATTCCTCTCTGACTATTATTAATTCCTTCAATTGTTATTAGGGTATGTCCATAAAATCCTTCAGAACTGGCTGATTATTAAGCCTCTCATCAAAAAACCACAAAACTTGGACCCCACAAGAATAGTTTGTTAATTATAGACCGATTATAATCTCCCTTTCTTTTCAAAGATACAAGAAAAGGTAGTATCCGCACAATTATATTCCTTCTTAGAGGAAAATGGCATTCATGCGGGATTTTTTCAGTCAGGATTGAGACCGTATCATAGTAACTGAGATGTGCTCTCCTTAGAGTTACAGACTGACCTGCTCTTATCATCTGATGCGTGATGCGTGTATCTCTCTATTAGTGCTATTGGATACTTCGTGCTGCGTTCAGACACTAGTTGGTACCACCACTATTCTTTTGCATTAGACTAGAACACGTAGGTGGCATTAATGGAAGTGCATTAGGAATGGTTTAAATCATACTTCTATGACCGCCATCAGCATTCGTAGCAGGTGCGAAGCGGTATCTATCGATCACAAGTGCAGTTGGAGTACGCAAGGCTCAGTACTAGGGCCGTACTCTTAAACTTTTACATGTTACCTGCGAGTTTCATCAGGAAAACACGGTGTTAGTTTCATGTTATGCTGAGATACTCAGACTCTATATTTCTTCTGGCCCGGCAAAACATACAAATTTGAAAGATAACGGAATGCATAGTCGATATATAAAAACTGGATGCGGGGGGGTCAACGCGATAATTATTACTGCTAACTTCTGAAAAACAGAGGTGTTTAATTATAGGGCAATGAGTAAGCTCTGCCATGTAATGACCTAGAACGTGTCTAAGCCTAATGGATGCTCTGTCAATTCTTCGTTCAGCAGTAGGCAACCTATCGGTGGCTTATTGATCGCAACCTTTTCCTTAGAAGCCACGTTGTCTAGTCATTGTAAAACCTGAGCCGATTTTTCCATCTCAAATAAATATATCTACATACGGGCCTAGCTCTCAATGTCAAATGCAGAAATGTGTTATCCACATGGTTTATTGACCTCAAGGTTAGGACTTATTGGTCAATGCTTCTATATTGGGGTGGTGGCACGCTTAGTAAGAAACAAAAAACCAACTAAAAGATAAACCCAAGAAAACTCCAGGTGTAGTCCAAGAATGCCAGCCAGCTAGAAGTTCTTACTAGAACCAGGAAGTATGATTCATTTATTAGCTCGGTCCTGTCAACACATGCACTGGCTCCCTTATTCAAACATCAGATAGATTTTACAAAATCTTGTACTATAATTATAAAGCCAGAAATGGTTTTAAGCTGGTATAGACCCCACATATACTTCAGTATTTGCAAGGAGATTTGTTACATTAATAGTCACTCCACGTCTGCTACGTTTGATCAAAAACTCTGCCAATTTTGATAAGAGACGCTAGCATATTCAGAAGTCACCTGCTGCGGCGGCAGATCCTTCTCCTATTTAGAGCCCAATGCGTCTGGGAATAAAAGCCTACCTAACATCTGTTTTTGGGAGGCAGACCCACTTTTTGCTAGTTTAAATCAGAGTTTAAAGACCCATCTCTTTAACCTGGCTTACACAGTTAACATAGTTTAATACCTACTTTAATATCGAAATCAGTTTAAAGGGATTTTGTAGGCTGCATTAAATTAGGGTAAACCGGAACCGGGTGAACAGTTTCCCCATAACACCCGATTTGTACTTGCTAACATCGTGTAGATGAATTGGTACATCTACGCTCATATTAGTCTGTTCTCTCTCTATTCCGAGGTGTCACCGTAGCCACCAGATCCAGATGCTGTATCCAAGTCCTGAGGGTCGCACTGGTCACAATGCATGTCACCCAAACACCTGGGAATCAATCTACTGTATCCAGCCCCAGAATGGTGGATCAAGCACCTAGAAAGGACCTCTACAGCCCTGCATAAAGACAAGCGGAGACCAGGACTAGAAACGCCAGATGACAGATCCCCTGTCAAGACCTATTGTCACAGACGACCACCGGGACAAGACCACAGGAAACAGATGATTCTTATGCCACAATCTGTAACTTTGCTGCAGCCTGGAATTGAACTGCCTGGTTTCGCTGATTTTTCCGGTTGGGTCAGAGGAAAACTGATGGCCCCCCAACTGAGCCTGGTATTGCTCCCATCGGGTTTTGGTTTTATCCTCCATTCTGTCACCTGATGGAGTCTTTGGTTCCTTGCTGCTGTCGCCCTCTGGCTTGCTTAGCATGGGGGACACTTTCATTTACAGCGATATGCGTTGACTTCAGAGTGGCAAATTATTGCACAAGATAGACTACTTTATAACTGAACTGAGCTGCCTGATGTACCATCACATGAGAATTGGAAGTGAACTGCCTTTAACTGTCATTTTGCATTATTGACACACTGTTGGTTCCTAATAATGTTGTTCAGAACACACAAGAGTTGCTTTGACGCCAAAATCTTTTTTAGTTTAAAGGCGCTATATACATAATAAAGATGACTTGACAGCTCCACATCGTCAGCCTACGCCCCCAACCCACGACTGGCTTCCCAAGACCGTCCACTTCAACGACTACTTGACACTTCCCAGACCAATCAGCAGCACTCGGGAAACGCCCCTTTTCAGCGACAACAAAAAGGAAGAACTGCTGTTACACAGGCATCAACAAGTTACGTACCAAAAAAAAAACCAGACTCTGATCGGTGTACTGGCTGTGATTAATCTAATATACTTGTTAACCTAATTGATGAAACTCAATGCGAGGGTTAATTAAGTGATTGATGGTTGTTCATGTCTATGCACATTTCACGTATTGCTGTAAACTTGGGATTTTCCAAACATTTTCATTCTCTTAAACTCACTCTTTGCTACTAACGTTCTACTCTTCCTGCAACTTGTGTGAATGTGTGAGTGTGTGTGCTTATGTGTTTTAGATTAGTTTATATGTCTATTAGTATTTTATCTAATAAAGCCTTATTCATATTGAAAAGAGAAGTATCTTGTGTTTTGTGTGCTTACAAGTTAAATGTTTAAACTGCCGATCTTGTTACTGTGCTAATTAATAGCTGTTTTCACTATACTTTTGGATATTAATATCCAGCGCAGATCTGATGTTAAACGGCTCGTTCAGTGAATCGCTGGCCGTCTCCACATGATCAGCCGTTTGAAACAGTGATTCTGTTCAAATTCCCTTTAAAAATCTTAAATGATTCCCTTTTGAGCTAAATTGGACCTGTTTCCCTTACAATACACACAAAAAATCATAATCATTCATGAAGACACATCAGTCAGACAGGAAGAACCAAACACAGGAAATTCATGAGTCCAGCACAGCATTATTGGAATTGGTGGACACAAGAACATCATGGTATTTAGTAATCAAGATATACAACTTAACCATCTTAATACACAATTCCAATTCTTACATAACACAGGCTGACATAAATTCAATATTAATTTTTCATGTAGTGGTGCTACATAGTTTCCCAACCCCAATCAATGCATAGTAGGATTAGGACCATAGTACCTTTTCAAAATTAACAACATTAATATTGTCAGCTTTTCCAGGAGAAACCCCATCTTATACTGTAATTTACTGGCCGCTAATTTATTTTCAAACCCTAGGAGGCCCCTCCCATTTATGGCGGAAACTTGGCTGAAAACCTGTTAGGAGCACTAGAGATAGGATGAGAACGGATACCAAAACCAGATCACCTGGCCTAAACTGCACATCTTTTATGCCGGGCATCTTATAATATCTGGCTTGTTCTAGCACTATTTTTTTGCAATTCCCACTCTACGTGTACAAGCTACAATCATCTGCCAATCTCTTCTTTGTTGTCTGTAGCAGTGAATAGGCAGTTTTTTTTTTTTTTTGGTTCGGAGGATGGTGGTTTGTAAACAGTATCTCCAAGTGGACCTTTCAAGGACCTTCCAAGCATCAGTTGTGCTGGGGTCACACCAGTCGATTCATGATGTGCTTGAATTAAATAGCCGAATCTTGTATGTTTGGTAACCACTAGATCCCAGATGTGAAGAAGCAGTGCTTCATCTCCAACACCAATATTGACACGACAATACTAGTCTTCAAGGTCTTATTTACTCTCTCGTTCAAATTTGTTTGGGTGATGATGCTGCTGGCTTTGTCAATTTTCTGCAACCCACTCACCCAGACTTCTTTACCCACAAGTTCAAACCGCAAAAATGATAGTCAACGTGAATTTGCAGAAATACCCGTAGCCGAAGATATAAGGGAGGGCAAAATAACTACGTACCGCGTAGGCGAAGAATGGGAACCCCACACTGAGAGTAAAGGATCTCCTCCTTGAGTATTTTCACTATCTTCGGGGTCGTACTTATTTTTTTAAGGGAAAGAAAGAGTTCAACCCATTTTGTTATCGGTAATAGAAACAATCCACCAGCACCGGATACAGTGCGTTTCTTTTCTCACCATTACAAGGACCGAAGGACCCATGAGATCGTATTCCCAACGTCACGCGGCCTGGGTTCTGTAACTTCTGTTGACTGCATCAGCCCAGATGGTTTGGAACATTATCCCTTGTATCTTTGACCAGATGGTTTGCGATGTCGCCACACGACATGTTCACAAACATCTTTACGAATGGTAGGCCACCATGCAACATCCAGGGACCTCATGAAGTGTCTTTAACCTGCCCAGATGTCCCCCAAAGGGGTTGTCATGGAAGTACTGCAAAGAACGAACTTCAAGGCTTGTGGGACCACAACTTGGAACTTTATACCCTCTCCTGTTTGAGAGGTACTTCGTATGATACAGGGATGCCTTGGGATGTTCTTCCATTCTTATCCTCCGGGTTGCTGATAGCAGCTCGATGACTATTATGCCACTGATGGCTATTTTGCAAGTCAGTATCGCATGAGGCTAATGACCATGGGTCAATAGCCCTCGTGCTTCTAGCGTATCATGCCTCAGAGAGATTGTGGTGGCAAGTCAGTGTAGTGGACTGCTTGGATCTTGTCCAATGACCATGCATGGTATTCCACCTGCTGAGTGCGGGTCGGCTGATATTATATCGTGAAAGAGCATTCTGGTACCACTGGATTGAGGGCAACCCCGTGGCAGATTTAGAAGATCCCAGTCTAGAAACTAAAAGACTTGCAAGTCGACGAGAACTCCTAACAGAGTTGCAGACAGAAGGGATCAACCTTTGAGGATGTCTCTCTCGTACCTATGCCCTCATGGGCAAATTAAAGGCTCAAGTCAAAGCATCAGCGGTCTGTATAAACTTCAAATTCCACTCATTCCAAGTAGTTGCCTCCACTTATCCTACCGCCCAGACAGGTACCGCTCGCCAAAACACTCTCTAGAGGTTGAATTTAATTGGTTTCAGCACCCTTTTAGCATTCTTGAAGACATATGCAATCATTTCCCCCTCTTAAAGTACACTGATGTAAGGGACGCGCCAAGCCCCCAAGTCACTGCATCGGTTATGACTGGAATTGGATGAGGTCGTCACGCTTGCCTAAGGGTACAGATTAGGCTGAGATCGCACAGGAAGGGTTGTGGACAGCTGTGTCAGTTGTTCAAACTGTCTGTGACATTCCTTGTCCATTCCAGCTCCCCCTTTATCTTCATATTAGTCAAAAGGGTGCCGCAATATCCGCCAAAATGAGGTTATAAACTTGTGGGATACCACCCTCACAAGTCCTAGGAACCTTTGTGTAGCGACAGGATATCCGCCCCAATTACGGGTACTGGATATGCGCTGGAGTCTTCCCATGAGTTCTAACTCAGGGTCATCGTGCTGATTGGCTATGTGTCCCAAGAAATTCAGGCGACGTTGAAAGAAAGTGGCACTTCCGTCATGTGGGTTCAGATCTGTAATGCTGATTGGCCAATTTATCGCCCATCAACGAACCCGTCAACTCACATCAGGTGGCACCACGATTTTGTTTTGATCCATAAATGATGCTCACTATCCACCTCACAGCTCGGTTGCATCACCCGCTGACGAAAGTGGCTAATGGAGGGTAGTGCAAGTCATGTGCTCAACGACCACGCTACGGGAGAAAGCTGGTCTAAATGATAAACAGCCCCGCAGGCTGTAATAAAATGCAGTTTATAGGCCTATAGGCATCCTCTTATTTCACCACCTTAGTACGCGCAATAACCCGGGACGTTCCATCTCCGTCTTGATGCTAGAGCAGTGCGCGCAGAGAGAACAACGGTTGTCCCATCCTAAACTCCAAGATGTCATGTATTCATGGGCCCTGGGATATGGCATCAGAAATGGTTATTAACTATTCACCTTTCCGATTAGTCAACCACAAAATCAGTATGTTCCCTCAGTTTCTTCTCCAAGGACTACCGGTGATGGACCAGTGGAGAGTAAGAGCGGGTTCAAGTGTGTTCTCTTTCAAATTTTTTTTCTATTCTTCAATAACTCTTCGTTTTAACTGGGAAACCTATATGACCTGGATTTTACTGGAATTTCATCATGATGTCTGAATTGATGTTTTCTCAACTACGTTGTACCAATTTCCTGACGTCACATCTCGGCCCTCCTGCATACAGCTGCTTACTAGGAAGGGAACAGATCTCCTTCAACCATCCGGCTCATCTGTCTGGTTCTTAAAAAGGGGAAAAAATTGTTCCTCAGGTTATAGGGTAAACAAGCTAAGATTGCTCTGGGGACCGAGGAGCCCACATTTGATGTCCTTTGATATTTGTACAACAGATGGTGCTGGCTACAGATAAACGGATAAAAAAACCAACCAGGAGTCATCTTTTTCTTCTAGAGAGTAGTTTGTAACAGATGTTGGGAGAAACAAAGGTGGCACCCACACGAGTTGAAAAAGTCTAATCCCAAAACAACGGAAAGATCAGGTGGGAGTCTTCCATTAATACCACATTCACCTTCCCCCTTTCTTGGTGTCAATCATACTTCAGCTCTACTTGTCCCTTCGATTGATGCATCGCCATTCAGCCATCACAAAGTTTCTGTTGCACATTCGAATTTCATCATGCATTACCTGTCAATTCGTTCCATCTGCTCTCTTGCATTCAGGGTTAAAAGCAATCCTGTATCCACCATCGCTCAACTTGCCATCCATCCAGTATGATAGGGACCCCAAAAGCGATGCATGATAATTGATTCACAATGGTGCTGGTCGTGACTCACCGCATAGACCTGCTGACACAGTTGGTACAACGGGGTTTGTTAGAGCACTCTTTGATTCATCTTGTCGATTAACCCGCTTGGTCATTGACTTTTTGCAAGTAATCTTTTATGCGGCAGTACAATCTTTTCGACCATGGAACCAATTCTTAACGAGTTGTTCCACCGAATGTACAGTGCACCCTCACAGGGAATCCGGCTATTTTTAGGCGTTGATTGTTACTGAGGATCTTGTTTAACAAGGCATCTTCCTCACTCAACTCTGGTTTAATTCCCTTTATGCACACAAGCCCTTATAATTCATATGCAAAAGTCTCTGAGCTTATTTGTCCAGGTCTGCTGCACCACTCATTCTCAATTTTTCCTCCACTTGCACTCAGGTAGTTCGCCAGGAAGAAAGGCTGCCTTGAAAGCTTCTTTAAATGGATTGCCAATCCTGGACTTGAAGACGCATTTGGCCGCCCCTCCACCAACTCAAGTCTGAGGACCTTGTAAAAACTGTACCTCAATGTGCCGAAACATCTAGGGCCAATGAAAGAGGTCTTACAGCTCCAGATGTAGCATGTTGTCACATCGTTCTAAAAAAAATGCGCAAATACCAGATCCGCAATGCTCATCTAGATACCACAGAATTCAGAGAAAACTCTAGTCTTATTGGAGGATTTGGCGCAGAAGGAAGATGCCCCGGGGGGCCCAGATCAGTACAAGTTAGGGGTACTAGTTCTCAGATACATAACAACAAGCTCATAAAATGGTTTGAGACCATGGAGGTTCTACTCGTAAGTTAAACGTGGAGATGTAGGGAGGTTACTTACAGAAATTTAACACCTTCAACAGATTATTCTCCCATTTGTCATATCAACGCAACAAACAATTCCACCATTAGCTCTTTCCAACCTTTCCAAACCCTGTGATTACATTTTTCTTCTAACTTGGGAGAAGACATGATATCGATAATTTGCCCTCAAAAATAGTTCTTCTCATTCAGAGCACTATCAACAGCATCAGTAAGTTTAATTTCTAAAGCTTGTATCTTGTTCTGTACATTCACAAAACTTGCAGTTTTCATTTGCACCATTTCAGTTGTGATAAAAAAAAAAACATTGACAATAATTCTTGTATCATCATTATCATCAACTAATGACAGGACTAATCTCTATCAGAACCAACGTAACATATAACTGAACTTAAAATAGAAGCGAGATTATTGGCCGAGCTCATTCTTGTTACGAAACAGCATCAATTCGCCAGAAATAATTATGACTTTCGTTTTCGTTTGTTCATGTTGTGGCTGTATTTACCTCATTAACATTCTCTCATATTCCCCACACTTATACACACCAATTGCACATTTACAACATCCCCGTACGGGCCACCACTCTGTAAACACACTCTAAAATATCACGGAGAGGTTACATTCAATAAAAGTGAGAGAAAAAAACAGTTTCAGTCATTTGTCTAATTGCAAAATAGACTGGCTGGATTGTTTATTAAACACCAACGATATATAACAGTACATCCTCCAGAAATCAAACTACATGATCAAAGTCCACCAAATGTAATTAAAACTCGTCCAACATAGTCTTTAACATATCCAGCTGGAACTGGCGTAGATCTTACCGCGAACAGGTCAGTCCCAGACAAGATACCCCGGTCCCCGGTGCCGGTTTGTAAATACAAGGCTTCAACACAGTTCCACGAAACGCTTCCAATGCAAAACACAAGTAAAATACTGCCAGCAAGGCCTTAGCTGACACAAAGATCATCCCACTGGCCACCTCGAGGGCCGACGATTGTAAAAATTATTGACCGGGAAACACAACACCCACCCACTTGGTTCTCTACCCCCTTATATACACACAAAAAATAATCCTCCATGAAGACCAAGACTCAGAAGACAGGACGTTAACCAACAAACACAGGAATATACCTTGGTCCAGCCACAGAAATATGAGGAATGGAATTACAAGAACATCATGGTATTATAAATACAAGCTAACTTAACCATTCGTAATACAATTTCCATTCTTACATAAAACACACTGACATAAATTCAATATTAATATGTAGCGGTGCTACAGTACAACATTCAGGAGAACTCTTCAGCTCAGCTCTACTGTGTGCACCATCAATCTTCACCTTTACTCCGTGTGATTGCTGTCTGAACTCCTGGACGATGGGGACCTCGCTTATTAGGCTAGGGGGGGGCCGGTACTGAACAGAACATCCCCGCTTATAACTACCAACATGTTCCTCAAAGAAGCACAAATAACGATTATAGGTGCAAACAGGTTCACAGTGACGTTCAACCTTGGTTTTGATAAGCCGTTATTTTATGACACAAAACGCGATTGGTGGAAACTCATCCATCTAGCAAGAACCTAATACACAAAATAGTCATATTGATTCAAGCATTTAACATTTATGAATTAATTAAATGTCAGTAATGAATAATACTGCACAAATTATAGCAATCACGTGGAAGGTCCTATTCTATCCCAAACGCGTTCAGTAAAGAGGATATACAGTATACAAAACCCCATCAGTTATATTCAGGTCTATAGTGACACCTGTTGAAACAGTTTTGTAATTTCTTAGAGAATAACGTCTAGGTTACGTATGTAAAACCCTCGTTCCCTGAAGGAGGGAACGGAGACGTTACGTCAGAAAGAGACTGACGAATGGGGTCTCGTCGAGAGAGCCCAATCAACCTGATTCGCCGTCGGTAAGAACAAAACGAGCCAATGGTACACAATGTACCTTGGTGCTGCTGCAAGGGGATTTGGCATCACGCGCTCCGCCCGGCTGTGTGGGTCTATAAGGAGCAGGCGCAAGCAACTCACATTCAAGCTTTCGCTGAGGCCGCGAGCCCAGTGACCCGGCCGTTCAGGCGGATCAGCGATGTGGAAAGGGACGTAAGTCTCTGTTCCCCTCCTTCAGGGAGATGAGGGTTACATACTGTAACCAGCAAGACTGTTCCCGGCACACAGCCACCACTCGAGTGACCACGGTGGGTCGAGACGTCTACGTAGGTGAACGCAGAGAAACAGACTCGCACTGACGAATGGGTATCCTCTCGGGCCTACGTGGAACTATACAGCACTCCCTGCCTTGATGCGGAAAGTACATGGCGTCTCTCGCACCGCGGGTGAGCCACGCCGCCTGCGAGTGCAGCGGCCCACATGCAACGTAGCCGCCGCGCGCTGTGAGTGATGTCGTGTGGGCCAGCAATAAGTGAGGGCGAATGGCCGCCAATTGGACGAGTTTTTGGGCAGACTGAAATGTTGAAAGAGACAATGAGACTGTCCAGGACAAGTCCCTCCTGTATGGGTGGATGCCGCTCTTATTTCTAGAAATATGGCACATAGGCTTACGGGTTTATACTTAACAACTTACTGGGGCCCAGGTTCAGGAGAAGGAGACAGACTGGCTAAACGGAGGCCGACCGAGATGAGGGGCATGTAGGGACTATCTGCTAGCAGCCTCCAGTCACAGAAGTCAGTTACTTCTCCAGCCCATATTGACTCTTTCACCTAGAAATCAACACTATAGAGACTGTGTCTGTTCCCCGGGCCTAGAAAATACACAATTTAATGAGGTGCAAACCAATTTACAGAGCAACCAATTTAATTGAGGTTCAAAAAATAAAACAGATGTAATATGGATAAAAAATGATAAAGTTGGCTTATGAATATCAGTTCACTTTCTACGCAAAACACTTTTTGTAAATAATATGATCACTGATCATAATCTAGATGCACTCTGTTTGACAGAAACCTGGCTAACAGGATGATTAAATATTTTAAATGAGTCTACAACCCAAGATTACTGTTATAAAATGAGGCCAGTCCCAAAAGGTAAAGGGGGAGGTAGTTGCTTCAATTTATACAAAATGTTTTAGCGATTTCTCAGAGGTCAGGCTTAAGTATAAATCGCTTTGAAGTTGGTGCTAATATAACTTATCCAGAGACCAAATGTTAATGATAAATCCACTTGGATGTTTGTGCTGGACGTCTACAGGCCCCAGGGCACCATACAGACTTTATAAAGAGTTGCTGATTTTACATCGAGTAGTATGGCTGCAGATAAAGATTAATTGTTGGTGATGTTAATATCCATGTTGATAATAGAAAAGTGCATTGGGAGCAGCATTTATAGACATTATGAACTTCTATTGGGGTTAGACAAATCGTCCAGGGACCTACTCATTGTCGAAATCATCTACTCTAGATTTAATACTGTCCACGGGGAATTGAATGTGATGGTGTGTGAAATTAATGCAGCCAAGCGATGATCATGGCAGCTCATATTTAGTTTTGTGCAAATTCTATATAGCTAAAACTGAAATTTCTACTTATTGATACAAGTATGGTAGAACGCATCACTTCTTCCCACAAAAGGATGCTTTGTAAGTAATTCTTCCTGATTGTATCCCAATCCTTATCATATCCAAAACTCAGAACAAATTGATGAGGTAACAGAAACTCTGGACTCTCTATTTTATAGTATTTTAAATACAGTTGCTCTTTACGCTTAAAGGAAGGTTCAGGGAAAACAGTCTGCACCGTGGATATGAGCACACTCGACACCCTAAAGAGAGCAAGCCCGAAATGATTGGAGGCGTGATGGGAGGCAAACCAAAACTAGAAGTATTTCGTATTTACTTGGAGGGAAGTAACCTATCTACAGCAAAGGCCATTAAAAAACTGCCTAGATCTGATTACTTTTTACTCTCGTATAGAAGAAAACAACATAACCCCAGGTATTTATCAATCCAGTGGCTAAATTAACGAAAATAAAACATCACAAGGTTGGACATTTCTCAACTCACAGCAGTAAATGACTTATGATCTCTCG
>NC_056599.1:35720247-35777793 GCF_018340385.1 Cyprinus carpio | reverse complement strand
TCTGCACAATCTGACTTTGCTGCAGCCTGGAATTGAACTGCTGGTTTCGTCTGGTCAGAGGAGAACTGTCCCCCAGACTGAGCATGGTTTCTCCCAAGGTTTTTTCTCCATTCTTTCACCGATGGAGTTTTGGTTCCTTGCCGCTGTCGCCTCTGGCTTGCTTAGTTGGGGACACTTCATTTACAGCGATATCGTTGACTTGATTGCAAATTATTGCACAGATACTATTTAAACTGAACTGAGCTGCATGATGACATCACTGAATTCAATGATGAACTGCCTTTAACTGTCATTTTGCATTATTGACACACTGTTTTCCTAATTAATGTTGTTCAGTTGCTTTGACGCAATCTTTTTTGTTTAAAGCGGTATATAAATAAAGGTGACTTGACTTGACAAGGCAGGTATCAACCGAGAATTCTGAAGTACCCAGCCCGCAGGGTGGAAGTTTCAATGACAGAGCTGGCAAGGTGCTTACCAAGGAAAGACACATGCTCTGTAAGAGATTCACTGTGGGGATATACGCGTGGGATTGCCCAGAAAGGGGAATCACAACACATGGAGGCTGCGTAGTCCCCACACAGGGCTGGACCCGATAGGGCATGCACGCCAAGTGCTGGACATCAGCAGTGCTGGAGGAACCCAGGAGTTTCCTGAACTGAGGAACTCACCTGGAGGAAAATAGCACATTATATCCAATCGGTGGAGTGGGCTGGCGCTGCAAGCCCAGTTGACACCTCCAGCAGGTCCTTACTGGCCCGGAAGGGGCGCAGTACCAGGAGGGACATGGGCTCTACATCGCAGGTGTATAAAATCTCGCGAAATCTGCAGCATAGGTAAATGCCCAGCCCGCAGCTTTCTCCTCTACAGATGTCTGCTAGCGAGGCTACCATGTGCACCAGCCCAGGAGGAGGCTACACTCCTGGTAGGGTGAGCTCTCACCCCTAGGGGGCATGGCAGGTCTTGAGCCTGATAAGCCAGGACAATGGCATCCACTGTATCAGTGGGATAACTTCTGCTTGGGAGACAGCCTTTTTCCCTTCTGCTGGCCTCCCGTGAATAAACAAAGAAGAGCGCTGGTCTGAGGTCCTGAAGCACTGAGTTCAGTCACGTAGGTGTGGGCTGCGTGCTGGACAGAGCAAGCGCCAAGGGCTGGGCCCGCCTCTCCAGGGGCAGCGCTTTTGCAAGTTCACCACCTGATCTCTAAAAGGAGTGGTGGGAACTTTGGAGCACGACATCCCAATTCCAGGGGTCGCTTCACAACTGAAAATGCCTACAGGTCCTCACACACACACAGCCCCTTCAACCGGGCCAAAGCCACCAGGAGCGAAGTCTTCACGATGCAACCTTTAGCCTGCTGGAGAGTTAAGGGTTCAAGGGATTCTGCAGCCGACAGAACAACTGGGCGCAGGTCCCAAGAGGGACCTTGATGAGGGCGCAGGCGGATTGAGCCTCCTGGCCCCTCTCAGGAACCTTTGATGACCAGATCATGCTTCCCAAGAGACTCTACCATCAACAGTGGGTCATCACCATGGTGGAGCCTAAATGATGCACCACGTGAGACCTTCAGGGTGGAAGGAGACAGCCTTCTTTCCAACCCCTTCCTGAAGAAAGGAAAGCACTGACCCTCACTGCATCTTCCAGGGGTCTTCACGGGCGTGAAGAACACCAGGTGATCTAAGAGGTCTCCACCTCAGAGCATAGGCGCAGTCTGGTAGACAAGGCTCTAGCCGAGGTGATGGTGAAGCTTCCACCTGAGGTGGCAAGGTACCTAAACCTTCCTCAAGGATCTCGGCCCAGAACCCACACACAGGTTCCAAAGATCAGGACGCCGGGTGCCAGAGGGTGCCCCGCCTCTGAGAAAGAAGGTCTTTCCCTCAGAGGAATTGGCCAGGGAGGGGCTGTCGCGCAGGAGCATACAAAGTTCGGGAACCAGGTCCAGGCTGGGCCAAACACGTGCAAATCCATGAGGACCTGCTCCTCGCTCCTCCCCTGATCTTGCACAACGCCTGTGCAAGAAGGCTCACTGGGGAAACGACACTTGGCAAAGCAGGCCCAGTGGCCAGCTGTGCGCCAGAGCATCCGTGCCTGAGGGTGCCCCGGCTCAGGAGTAAAAACAACTGGCAGTGGGAATTTTATGGAGAGGCAAACAGGTCTACCTGAGCCGCTCAAGTGTTCCCAAATCAGCTGAACTGACTGGGGTGGAGTTCCATTCCCCGGGCGAGACTACTGCTGACGCGGAAAGCCTCGCCGGCTGCACGCATTGAGCCTGCCCGGAATGTGAATGGCACGAAAGCCATCTCAGATGCTTCTGACTCCAATAAGAGGAGATGGCGGCGAAAGTTGTGATGCGGCGGAGCTTAGGACCGCCCTGACGGTTGATGTTCGCCACGGTCAGCAGTGTTGTCCGTGATGACCAGAACGGCTTGTCCTTCAGCAGGGCCCTGTGAACGGGTGCAGAGCAAGCCGCACTGCTAGCAACTCGGCAGGCAATTGGACAGTGCCACTGAAGTCGGGCTCCTGTCCAGGAACCTGACGCAGCATGCCCATTGCACATGGCACCCCCAGCCCGCGGCAGAGGCATCTGTTGACACAAACAACATGTCTGGACACTGGTTCTAGGGGGAACGCCAGCCCGTAGAAACGAGGAGGTCCAAACCATCGGGTGAAGGTTTGGAAGGCAGTGGCCGGAGTGACAGCTCACTTGGAGCGCGGCCTCCTGTTGCTGGCGCCCATCTCGACTCCATTTGCTAAAGCCAGTGCTGAAAGTGGTCCCTGCTATGGAGCAAACCCGAAAGTGGTATTCCTGCTGCCAAGCAACGCCTATATGCCCCAGGAGCCTCTGAAACAGCTCTCAGTGGAACCACTCTCTTTTGCCTCTTGAATGTGCCTCTGACTCAGGCAATTCAGCAGTGGACTTCGCGCACGCCCGCGTCAGTAAGCCGCAGCTAACATGGCGACCGGAAGTCTATTTCCATACCGAGAAAAGAGATCCTCTGCACAGGGGAGAGTTTGCTCTTTCCCAGTTGACCCCTAAGACCCCAGAACGGGCAAGGAAGTGCCTGAGACACCAGATCCCCTGTGCTCGCACAAACGCCTCAGAGTGAGCTAGGATCAGCCAGTCGCCGAGGTAGTTGAGCTCCGGACACCTTGTTCCCCTGAGAGAGCCAGGGCTCCCTCCACGACTTTTTAAAGACACGGGAGACAGGGGCCAAACCCGAAAGGGGAGAGCCTTGTATCTGGTATGCCTGCCCCTCGAAAGCAAACAGAAGAAACGGCCCGTGTCGAGGAAGAATGGAGACATGAAAAAGTACGCTGGCCCTTTCAGGTCGATTGCTGCCAAACACAATCCACGTAGATCGAATGCATTCGATTCATCGACTTGGGCGTTAGCATCTTGAACGGAAGTGACTGTGCAAGAGCCCGGTTCACGCGCAGCATGCAAGTCCAGGATTGGCCGTAAAATTCCCTGCCTCGTCTTGTGGTTACGTATGAAGTAGGGTCATGTAAAAAAGCCGGAACTTCATGTCGGGCTGGATTGGGGGAGAACTGGCTCTATCGCACCCTTTGCCAGCAGGGACGGCAAACCCTCCACACAACCATGACAACGGCGCACCTTGCCCTAACCATTGTCGCGCAAAACAACCCGAATGAATGGGGGACGCCGAGCTTAGCGGAAATCACAGTAGTCCGCAGCCTGATCATTCAGGATGAGCCAGAGCGGGACAGGCCTGGGTGAGCTTCCTGTAAGCCAGGCTCCTGTGAAACCGATTCCAAGCGGGTTCAAGGGGAAAACTACAGGCTTACTTCCACAGTGGGTGCTGCGAAGGAAGGACACAGACAGCCCGGCATGGGAGGCATAGCTGTCCCTGTAGTGGAGGGCGGGAAAGTGCAAGCAACTCGTCTGATTCCGAGTGGCATAAGAAGAGAGCATGAGAAGGCAATACGTTCTCTCGAGCCCGATACTGACGTGGGAAACTGGCAAGGGAAGAGGAGGGAACGCAGGAAAGGGCGTGCAGGAAAGCACGCCGGGCTAGACTGTGCGTCCGTGGGCCTCTTGGGACCCGGAGGTAGAGGGGAAACAGCTCTTTAATGAAGGTAAGGGTAATATAGAGAACGTGACACAAAGGATTCTCCCCCGCCTCTCCTCGGGGGGACAGGAGCGATGGTCCCTAAGACTACCATACTTCCTGATGAGCTGACATCCCCAACTCCGGGTGTGCATCTCAGGAAACGCCTGATGCGTGGCCGGTTTAGGGGCCGAGCTGGGCTGCGCTGCCAATCGTGGGCCATTTCATCGCTGCGGACGGGGTCGAAGGCTGCTGCTATGGTACCGAGCCGGGAGGAGGAGGAGACCACAGGGGGGCGCTCTAGACGACGAGCAGGCTGAGGTGGTCTGCGCCAGTGGCAGTGTGTGGAGGCAGCAGCGGGCCACCGGGGCAGGATGTGTTTAATCGCCTCAGACTGCTTCTGGCGCGGCAGAGAAATGGTGGGAACAAAAAAAATCATTCCCAAACGCGTCAGCCGAAGAGGCCAAGCCTGGGAGACCAGGGAGTTGAGGAGCTGAGTTCGATCAGACTCCCTATGTCTGCCAGGTTTAGCCATAGGAGGCGCTATCTGGCCAACCCAAATGGACACACCTGCACCCAGGGATAGCGCCGCAGTAACCTGCTACGCCAAAGGGAGATGGTCAGGGTAGACAGGTGCCCGCCAGCACCCCCCCTGCCACCAACCCTCTGGCGTTCCACCCAAGCACCTGCCCCCCCGCCGCAGCTCTTTGAGCACCTTGGCCTGGTAGACCTGCAGGGGTGGCCATGGCGTCTGGGGGCAGAAGCGGCCTGACCTGCAGCTCTCTGTGAGCCTTGGCCTGGCGTGGATGAGAACTTACAGGCCTTGGAGGGAAGATTGGGACCACCGCGCCATGCCCGAGGTGCTCTGAGGACACAGTTGCATCGCAGCAGAAGCTCCACTGGGCGGAATCCCAGCATACCCCTTGGCGGCTCGCCATCAAGGGCAGTGAAGGAGGAGGAAGCACCAGAACAGTTTGAAGACGCTAAGGTGCCTTCGCCAAGACGCTGGTCACTTCCTGGGTACACTTCGGGAAGAAGGAACCGAGTAGGGTGCTGGCGATCATACGAAGCAGCCCCAAGGAACCAATCATCCAGCCTCAGTGCTGCGGGACGGGGTGGAGGATTCCCTCAAGCTTAATGCTCTCAGCTGCCGGTAAAGCATGGCTGTCAATTCAGGATCGGGCTTGGAAGGCGATGCTGGCACTCGAGGGAGGAAACAGCAGCGAACCCTCATCTCCGAGGACTCAAGCCGCCTTGTGATGCGGCGATCGACATCACGGTCACCTCTTATGACCCAAATGAGATGTCAGGAGCCTGAGAGGGTCCAGCAAACTCATCCAGAAACTCAACCGGCTGCAGCTTGTGAGGGGAACGTGGCCGAGGGAGGCTAGCTCATCCGGGGAAGCCCACACGGTAACCCTCAGATCACCCTGGCCACCAAGCCGAAGTAGCCCTCTTCTGAGGAAGAGGAGCTAGAGAAGGGGAGTGTGGCAGAGGGGACTCTATACTTTACAGATGTCCAGGAGTCTCTTGAATCGAGTTGCTTGTGCTATCATATATACCCACACAACGCCGTGAGGCTACGCGAAATGCAAATCCCATAGACAAAGTACATTGTGTACCATTGGCTGGATTTTGTTACCACTCTCGAAGGTGATTGGGCTCAGGTGGGCCCCATTCATCAGTCTTTCGTAGCATTAGAGCGTGACCGACTGAAAGGGAACTGTTGTTATGTCGAGATAACAAGAAAATTAAGTCATTATAATGAGAAAGCAACTCTGGTTATGTCGAGATAACAAGAAAATTTAGGTCGTTATAATGAAAACAAGAAGGGAAAAAATGTGTACTTAGCCGCTTAGAACTTCATAATTTTAATGGAAAAATAGCTCAATTATTTAAACAAATATTGCATAGTATCATAAAATCTTTTAATAGTTCTAAATAATTAACAAAAATATGGGGAGATACTGCAGGCAAAAACAGTGTTTTTTCATGCACCGTCAATATTTAGGTTTTGGGCTTTTGGCTTTTCATAAAGTGTTTTCAGACTTATGGAAGAAAACATCAAAAGACACTGTTAAGTGTTTCTTTTACTTACTTTATCTATTTATGTCAATAGATTTCAATTGTATATTTTAAAGGCCGTTTTTCTCAAAATGAGTTTTTCTCCAACTCTGATATATATCTCCACTTCCAGTGGCACTTACACACACTAAACTTTACATATTTATTCTGTCTATGTCTGAAGGTTTTACAGAGGGGAGTTGTTCATATATCATTTTCTTGATTTGATACAACTTTATTCCCCAAAAAATGGTGAACATATATGTTTCTAGCTGTTCAATATTTTCTGAATTATGGAGTACAAAAGAGATAACACAGAATTCCTTCGTAACACATTGGACTCTAATATGTCAAAAAAAAAATTAAACAGAATTTTGAAAACTACTTCATCCTGTGTTTCAGATTTTTGTAATAGGACAATGGATGCAACTTAGGCATATTTCATTAAATAATGCCTCATTTGCATATTTAAATTATAACATTTTAGAAAACTTGTAATACAAAAAATGTTTGCAATTTATTCAATGTAATCAATCAACTTGGTAAGTAAGGTGATAACTATTAGTTAATTCTTTACCCTATTCACCTGCAGTGTCTCGCCTTAAACTGATTTTCCTTGGGGAAAAAAAAAAGGTTTTATTCATAGTGCCAAGTGTGACCCAAAAATAAAGGAGCTAAATACTGTAGCTTAATTTTAAAGGGAAAAATAGCTCAAATAAAGTTTTATATACTACTGCAAGCATCATAAAAATCTTTTAATAATCTAAATAATGAACAGAAAATATTATTGAAAATAGATACATTGATTTCCCTGTTTAAAAAAATTATTGAACAAAAATATATTACATTGATTTCCATGATTTTTTTTTTTATTGAACCAAAAAAAGACGAGCTAAAGAGTTCAATTTTAAAGGAAAAATAGCTAAAATATATTGTATAAATATTGCATAGTATCCTAAAATCACCACAAAACTCTTAAAAAATATTAAACAAAAAATATAATTGAACAAAAATATATTACACTGATAAAAGTTTTATTTTAAGTACCAAGTGCGTCCCCCAAAAATGACGGAGCTTAGATTTCATTTTAAAGAGAAATTAGCTCATAAAAATTGTATAAATATGCAAAGTATTGTAAAATAATTTCAGAATTCTAAATAATAAACAGAAAATGTTACTGAACAAAAATATATTACATTGATTTTCCTGAGGGGAAAAGTTAGAAGACCAGTGTTTGAATCCATCTTTTAACTGAACTCACTTTTCTTTCATTTTCTCATCACAATATATCACATCAGAGAAAGGGTTTTTCATATAAGGTATTGATTAACGGTTTTCTATTAAACTAAAACTGTATGAACTCCTGAAAAAACTGCCTGAGAAATGAGACACAACAGAGTAAATATGACATATTATTTTACACATATTTATCAGTGTGTGTGTGTTTAATGTGACACAGAGACACTGAAGAGTTGTTATAATAAACTGTAAATCCAGCGTGTAGAGGTTGAGTGAATGTGTGTGTGTGTGTGTGTGTGTGTGTGTGTTTAATGTTTAATGTGACACAGAGACACTGAAGAGTTTGAAGAATAAAGGTAAAATCCAGCGTGTAGAGGTTGAGTGAATGTGTGTAATGTTTAGTGTAAGTGGGGTGAGTGTGTGTGTGTCAGAGACGCTGTAGAAGGACAGAGAGCCACTCGACTCGTCCAGAAACACTCCTACTCTCTTACAGGAGCCTGAAGCAGCAGAGATACCAGTGTCTTTACGATTGTGACGAGCAATGAATCTGTGATCAGAGCATCTCAGACTCCAGGAGATCACATTCCATCCAAAAACCAAACAGTCAGCACTCCATCCTTTCCTCTTGATTTCTTTATAAGCCACTGCTATTTCAGCTCCAGCTCCACTCCATTCAGTCTCCCAGTAACAGCGTCCAGTCAGACTCTCTGAACACAGAACCTGATGACACTCATCAAATCTGTCCGGATGATCAGGATATGACTGATACTCAGAGACACACGTCACCTTTCTGTTCTCCTCAGACAGAACGAGTTCAGTGTTTGCTGTGTTTGGATCCAGTGTGAGATCACAGGCGTCTGAACACAACACACACATTACAACACACACATTTACAACCAAACTACAAACAAGAAAACTGTGTGTGTGTGTGTGTGTGTGTGTGTGTGTGTGTGTGGACTTACATCTTTGAGGTCCTGATGTGATCCTGAACTCTCCTCCATGATCCACACTAGAAACACACACACACCACACACAAACACAAACAAACAAACACTTTAAGAGTGTAGCCCATGTAACAGCTGCATGAATGAATGTTTGTTGTGCAAATATGGTACATATGGATTAAGATTAAATAGATTTAAGAAAATACTATTTAGTGATTCGTGAGTCTTTATTTCTGATTCACACAAATCTCAGAAGAGCAAGAGTTCAGAGAGAAAGAGAAATACATAATTTCAACTATCAAGTGTTACCCAGAAATGAAGAGGAGCAGAGCTTATTAATTATGTTGGAAAATTAGCTCATAAAATTTTTTATAAATATTGAATAGTATAATAAAATAATAAATGTATGAAATAAAATAAATATAATAAAATCCCTTTAAAATTCTAGATAATAATAATAAATATATATTATTGAATAAATATTACAATGAGTGTGATCCAAAAATTATGAAGCTCAGAACGTAATTAGTTTTAATGAAAACAAGGCTCATAAAACTGTATAAATATTGCAGAGTATCATAAAATAATGTTTTAATAATTATTACAATGATTGTGATACAAATTAACTTAAAATTGTTAAATTAATGAAAACAATGATAGTTAATTTTTGTGTATTTTTTGGTGTTTGATATGTTAGTTTTTTTTTGTTTTTTTTTTTTTTTTTTTTTTTCAATGTAATTGAAAAAATCAATGTAATATATTTTTGTTCAATAATATTTTCTGATTATTATTTTTTTTTTTTTTTTTTGGTAATTGCATTGGATTTTTGTTGGGTTTTTTTTTTGGTATTGAATGTTTATTTTTTTGTGTTTTTTTTTTTTAATGTAATATTTGTTCAATTTATATGAACTATTGTTCCATTAATTTTTTTTTTAAGAAAAATCAATGTAATGTATTTTTGTTTTCAAACTATATATATATATTATTATTATTATTATTATTATTATTATTATTAAGATTAACTTTTTCTATTAAATTTAATTAAGATCTGAGATTCTTCATTTTTGGGTTGCGTTTGGTACCTATTTATTTATTTATTTTTAAGAAAATCAATGTAATGCATTTTTGTTCAATAATTTTTTGGGAATTGCTGAGAATTTTGAGGGGATTTTATGATACTATGAAATATTTGTACAATTTATATGAACTATTTTTCCATTAAAATGAATTAAGATCTGAGCCTCTTCATTTTTTGATTGCATTTGGTACTTCAAGTTGAATGTAAGTTGTAAGTTTTTTTGTTTTGTTTTGTTTTTTGAAGGAAAATCAATATTTCAATCAAGAATTTTTAGGAGATTATATGATACTATGCAATATTTATACAATTTATATGAACAATTTTTCCATAAAAATAAAAAATAAAATTATAAATATAATTTATATGATATATTTTTAAAAAATATTTTTTAATATCTATATTGTTTATTTGATATATTTTTACAAAAAAAAAAATATTTATACAGATTGAGTTTAAATGGGTGCCATAAAAAAGTAACAAAGGTCTCCGTCACAGGTCATTTTGACCCACATAGGATTGAATGGAATTCATGAGAAAACTGAATTTTTTATTACATTTAAAAATTTTTTTTTGATGTACAAAATCTTAGACAATCCAGTAAAGATTTATACCCAAATAAAGACCTGTGACTACAGAATATCCCTAATGTAGAAAAAATCACATACACACACACGCAAACACACTTGGTACACACACACCCATAGAACACATTATAATATGTTTCAAGTTTCTGCTGGGATAAGACTGTCATTTTCCATTTTTTTTTTTTTTCTTTGACTTAACACAGTTAAATTTGAGTGATGTGGTGGAGACCAATAAGTTAATATCATAATTATATATTTTTTAAAATATATTATATATTTATGTCATATTTATGAAATTGTATGAATATACATATGTTTAGGTTATAATTCAGATGACATAAATATTTAGGAACAAAATTTAAAAATGGATCAATATAATATTTCTGGGAGGGACACTTTTGTTATATGTACGGGAGGGACGGATGAGGGTTAATTGGTTTGAACATTATATAAAATAAAATAAAAAAATTGAACATTATTTGCAGAGCCGGACAGTAATGGAGTACATTTACTTGAGTACAGTACTTAAGTACAATTTGAAGGATCTGTACTTTACTCGAGTATCATTTTTGGGGAGTACTGCATGACTTATCTCAAGTACATGATGAGAGAAGCAAATATTGTACTCTTTACTCCGCTTAATTTTCTATCCAGAACCGTAAGTACCCGTTACTTCTTCAGCCCCGTTCCACACGGAGACGGAGCTTGACCCCCAATCCGATCTTTTTTTTCCTCAGTCTCAAGAAACTATCCACGTCCCACACGAAAACCGCAAAACGATGTTAGTATACATGCCAGACCAGCATGTGGCGCTGTAATTCTGCCAAAGATAACGTTACACTAAAAAACGAAGAAGACTGGGACTATGCTCATAAGACCTTGCGCGTGGTACACAAACGAACATGGAACAATACATTTATTAATCTGTGTTAATGTTAGTTAATAAAAAGACAATCGTTCAGTGTTTGTTCATGTTTTTGTTGCTATCACGTGACGTAGCAGTGTCTGATTAGGGCGAGGTGTGGGCTGATGACTTCATCATTTCAGAAAATATACGGATTCGCCGGCGGCGTTTTCAAATTTATCAACTCTGGGACCCGGTTTCAAAAAACATCGTTTCACTCTTCCAAAACGCCGGATTCCGTGTGGACGAAACGCCTATCCGATAAAAAATTTGTCCGACGGAAAAAAAGGAAAATCTCGGAAATTTGTTGTTTCCCTCTCAAACGTGATTGGATTGTGCAGGTGCCACTGATTGGGACACAGCCTATCAGCAATCACCTTCAGCTATCCGCCAAAGACTTCATGACATTTGATTGAATTGAAGTACAGTACACACACACACACACACAGAGAGTTGTCACACTCTAGATTGTGGGTGTGAGAATGGTGTTATTCAGCTGAAAGTATTTTCTCCTGCCTTTGCCTGTATGTCTGTGAGGGAGGGAGGGGGTTAATACTGTCACTCAAATTAGCTGAATTTTATTTTTCCTTCTTTGTACGCTGACCTAAACACAGCTGATCAGCTGATTTTCTTTAATCATTATTATCTTCTCTTCTATGCTGTGTGTATAACACGGTCAGGTTCAGAGGTGTGTCAGAACATTGCTATATTGCCTTCTTTGCTGATTTAGGTTTATTGATTTGATTGATGAAAAAAAAGAGAAACTCACATGTACACACAATTCTTCGCTGAATTTTCTTTTCTGATATTACACATTAATGTAAGCTGAGCATTTGCTTTGATGTTCTTGAGTATGTGGTGTGTTTAACAGTCAGGTTCAAATGTGGGGTGCAAAAAATTCCGTGATAATCCACTCTAGCGGAGGTTTGTCAGAGCATTGCCATTGTGCGCAAGTGAGAAATGTTAAATAAAGCAACATGGTAAAAAGATGAAAATGACTTGATTTTACTTTCAATTCCTTTTACATTCTCCAAGGTATTAACATTAAAATTTTTCATAACTCCATGTAGGACGTTTTTGTACATAAATGTAAGCACTGTGGCAGTAGTAATGCAATATTTATAAAAATGTACTCTTGTACTCTTGATACTCAAGTACTTTTAAAAACATGTACTTCAGTACTTTTACTTAAGTAGACATCTGACTGTAGTACTTTTACTTGTACTTGAGTAAAATTTAGCAGGGGGTATCAGTACTTTTCAGTACTTTTACTCAAGTAATGAAGCTGTGTACTCTGTCCACACGACTGTGATTAGAAAGTTAAGTGTGTGACATACCATGCTTCTAAATTTACATTTGCTTTCATGTTTTGACAGGTGCTGAGCCAGAGATTGAGCAGAGGTGGATAAAGTACACAAATCAAGTACAGATTGAGTGAAAAGTACAGATACCCTAATAAAATACTACTCCAGTAAAAGTACTAAGTAATCCTTTTCAATTTTACTTGAGAAAAAGTACAAAAGTAAATGATTTTTAATGTACTTGAGTATTAAAAGTAAAAAGTACTGATTTATCCCTGTCAACAATTTGATCTCACAGTGATCTCAGGATGAGCTCAGGATGAGCTCCCAGGTACTCAACATGTTGTCACAATGCGAGGTCACAAACAGTGCTCTCTCCTCACAAAGGCTAGGTACATAGCATGCATTGTAGCATGCAAGTTTTTAATTGTCCCCATTGTTGAGATTCATACGCTGATTCTTGATGTCTCTGTATATCTTAATGGCACACAAGTTCAAATGTTTGAGTCTTATAAGGCTTTTAAAATTTCTTCATAAATGATTCGATTCACAGTTTTAAAATTAGTTAAAAAGTCTTAACTGACCATAAAGAGTTGGGAGATGGTTGTATGTATGTCATATGTGAGTCAGGTTTTAAAAGGGTCATCAAATGCCTATTTTCCACAAGTTAATTTACCTTACTTACCGTCTTAATGAAAAGTCCATAACATATTTTGGTTAAAATTTCTGAATGGTAGTGTAGAAAACACCTTTTTTACCCTGTCAAAAATAGCTCTTTTCAGAGCAAGCCGTTTTGTTGTATGTTCCTTTAAATGCTACTGAGCTCTGCTGACCCCGCCCCTCTCTTCTGTGGGGTGACGAACCATTCTCTGAGAGACTGTAAACCAGGGGTGTCCAACCCTGTTCCTTGAGATCTACTTTTCTGCAGTTCAGCTCCAACCCTGATCAAACACAACTGAACCAACTAATTAGGATCTGAAGGAGCACTTGATAATTACAGACAGGTGTGTTTTTGGTCAGGGTTGGAACTGAACTCTGCAGGAAGGCAGATCTCCAGGAACAGGGTTGGGCACCCCACATTCGTCTGGGAACTCGCTAACTAGCATGTTATTAGGAAAGGTGTTTTGCAAAGATTCATTAAAAAACCTTATACTCACTTCTTCCAGAGGTGAAGCTGGATCACAAATGATTTGCATGAACAGACGCATTTAGGCAGATCAAGAGGTGAATTATTTTGGAAGATCGGGGGTAATATTCTGTTTAAGAAGAGGCTTAGTTGTCTGGATTAGATGAGGATTGGATTTTTTGTTTTTATGAGGATTGCCATGTTTATTATTTCACTAAGGAGACATTGTTGTCTACACCTGCTCCAGCTTTGAAACAATGACGGACTGTCTACAGCTCACTCAGGGTGGGTTTAAGGTAAAATGCTAGTGTCAATCAACAATCATGGGAGGGGCCTGGGTCTGTGTGATGTCACACTGGCAGGAATCTGAGAACGGCTTGATCTGAGAAAGGGGTAATGATTTTAGAAGATGAGTGGATTTTTATCATTAATGGGTGGTTGTGTACACACACTGTTAACACATTTCATTTCAAACAACTTGTAAAAGTGAACTTCGCATCCGATGACCCCTTTAAAGGGACAGCAGGCATTTATAGTGTTTCTTTTGTTTTTCTTTTGGTTTTATTAGTGAAATTGTTATTTATAGTGTTTCTTTAGTTTGGTAAGTCTGATTTGTGATATGTTCTGTTCGTTGTGTTTTTTTTCAGTGTGATTTCGGAACAGATTTAACAGGTTCATTGAAAATAATCATCTTGTTCATGAATCAGATACCACTATCACTTCTTGTAGTGTGTGACGATTTCTCCAGTTCAGAATGAGGAAGAACAACATGTTTTAATAAAATGTAGTGGAGTAAAAGTATGATATTATGATTTGGAATGTAGTGAAGTAAACGTAAAAGTTTACCAAAATAAAAATGATCATGTAATCCAGTACAGATACTTGGGAGGAACAACATGTTTCACTTTCATTGGCTAACAAATTTAAAAAAATACTGTCCACCACTGAGATGTCAAATACCATAGTGTTTTTAAACAATTGTGACCACCCTACATATAGTTTGGGTCACATATTAAATTATTTATATATATATATATATATTTCCTTTTTATTTTTACAAAATGTTCATTTCTATTTACATGTATATATAAGTTTTATTTTAATTACTTAAAATATATAATGAGTTTGCACTCAATGAATAGTTCAGCTGCATTTTCTGAACTCTGGGTGGCAGTTGAGAGAGTAGAGTTACCATGACGACTGCAGCGCATCCTCAGACAACAAAGAGGACCGTTAAGGAAACAACTAACTCTTGTCTCTCTCTCTCATTTAATGTCAAGGTTAGTTTAAATTAATTAAAATCATACCAAACTGTAATTTACATGTTTAAATGTCCAAATAATTTGTTTCAATTGATTATTTATTTTATTAATAATTTTAAGACACTTACAGTATGTCATAGAAAATTTTACTCATGTAACATTATCACTTACCTGACAATAAGTTACTCACTTGAGTTGTTTACTTAAGATACTTAACATTACCTGAATTCAGGCCAGTTGTAAGAATTAGGGCATTCCTGTACATTTGGTTGAGGTTGTTATCATTTATTTATTTATTTTATTTATTTTATTGTTTATTTGATCTATACAGTGTGTATTATTTTGTACCAACATGTTTATGAATCATTTTGTGATTCAAAGTGTCTTACTGACTCTGAAATGCAAACGTGTATGTGTATTAAAAGACAACAAAGAGGACCGTTAAGGAAACAAACTAACTCTTGTCTCTCTCTCTCATTTAATGTCAAGTTGATTACTGCTTACAGTCTTCCCGACTGCCCGGGACCTGTAACACATTGTCAAATACCATAGTGTTTTTAAAATATGTAAATACACACAAGTACTAGCCAAAACCATTTATATATTGTACAAATACACAGTGATGTCTATGGAAGTGACAATAATAAGCAAGGAAATAAACTTTCCAATATAATTTGACCATTTAAATTTTGCTTCTTATGTGAGCCAGTGTTACTTTGTTGATGATTTTGTATTTTTGATTGTTATGTGAGCCAGTGTTACTTTGGTGATGATTTTGTATATTTTGATTTGTACCTGACTCATCAAAGCTCAGTCGTTTTTTTGTCCAATTCCAACAAGTCATATATCATTTTGAAGTATTTTAATGGAGAATGTGAAAATAAAAATAACTATTTTTTGAAAATTTGCTCATTCTGACTCATTTTGCCAGCAAAGGGTCACAAATGATCTTGATCTACAGCGCGTGATGGGCGTCGCTACATTTGTTTTCGCCGCGGTTAATTTGTTTTTGTTGATTGGATTTGTTGGGTGTGTATTTATGTATTTTTGATATACACGTAAGCACCTGGTGAACTGCATGGGAGAAGAATAGAGTCAACTTTATAGTTACACTATTTGAAATAAATAAAACATGGCAGAAAAGTATATTTGAATGAACTGTTATTGCTGCTTCCATAGGCATCGTGTATTTTACAAAATTCAAATCGAGTAGTGCTTATGTATCTTTAAATGTCTGAAACCTAAAATAAACATTATTTGGTTGAAAACACTGAATAGTTGTGATTATATGACAAGCTCAGAGCGCATCTGTCTCTGGCTCAGTGCCAGCCAAAGCGCAAAACCACAGTTTGAGTCTGGAAGTTATGCAATATCATATCAACATTCTAATTCACATACATGGAACCGTACTTCTAGGGGCACATAAATAAAAATCCCATATTAGGGACTGTACCACTCAAAAGTTTAAAGGAAGTTGGGCTTCATTATTTGTTGTGAGTACAAACCAGCATTTCATGCCAACCATAAAAACAATGACAGATTCTCTCATCACAATCACTTCTCAATCACAGAAGAGAGGATGACTGTTAATGCTCAACTTACTTGAGTTTGTCCAGATGTTTGAGTGTATTGAGTAGCTTCACTGAATCTCCGGGGTGATTGTAGCTCAGATCCAGCTCTCTAAGGTGTGAGGAGTTTGAACTCAGAGCTGATGCCAGAGCAGCACAACCTTCTTCTTTCACCAAGCAATGAGATAATCTACAACAACAGTGCAAGGGTTAATGCTGTGGTCTCAACCACGCTCCTAGTTTCTTTTCAGGCCTTGGACTCTCTACTGATGAGTTGATGATCTGAATTAGATGTTTTTGATTAAGGAGACATAGAAGGTATGCAGTGTTTGTCTTATATTTGATGTGTCTAATTGGATATCACATCTGTGTCAAGTTTTAAAGTGACAGCAGACTAATAACCCAGCTACTTGTGTGACTTATTTTAATCAAACAACAAAAGAAAATGAGAAAATCACTCACTGCTCTTGACTGAATAACTTCCAGAGCTTATGCTAAGGATTAATCTATATTTTATTTATACACTGAGGATTGTGCAGTGTTATTTGATTACTTTGTTTTTTTGCACATTTCCATATTTCCTGAATTTTACAGTTAGACCTTTAAGTTAGACAAACTTAAAGCACTGTTTACAAGGTTACAAAAGTCAAAAACAACTATTTTTCATATTTACCGTGTTTTACGGTTATTTTTTACGTTTGTGTTGTGAGGAATAGAGTGGTTTTTGTAGTGTGTAATAGGGCCAGTTGTTTTTTGTATGTGGGTTCGTTGCGTTTCCACTGTCACTTCCAGCGTCTTCAATGCCAATGGCCAGGGATTTTTGGCCTGTCAAATACCTTTGACCAAAGGTACCAACTGGGGATAGAGGAGTGGTCACAAACAAAGGCGGAGTTTATCCTAGTTAGGAGATGGTTGGCACCACTGCTCATTTCCCATGTTTTCAAATCAAGCTACCAGCTTTAATCAACATTTAAGACATTTAATTGACAATTTTAATAGCAAAACTCACTTTTAGACACCAGCGAGTGTATAAAATCTGTTCATGAAACCATCTACTAGACAGAGCCTTTGCAGTTGCAGCTCCTAAACGGTGGAATGCACTTCCAGTTGTTGTGAGATCCTCTCCCACTTTGGACACATTTAAATCTACATTGAAGACTTATTTATTCTCTTTAGCCTATGGTTTAGCCTGAGAATAAAGGAGTTCCCTTATCAATACTTCACTTGTACTGCGTTGCTAGATGGCTTTTCTTTTCAATAATGCAGTGTAACCGCATGGCCATTGGTTCGTGCAGTTAATAAAAAACAATTGTGTTTTTTTTGTTTGTTTTGTGGTGTGGTATGGTGGGTTTGATTTGCCTCTTTACTGTTTTTATGTGGTTTCTGCTTACGGCCCGGCAATGGTGGTTGCTATTGTGGAGTGTTTTGTTCTTTTTTTTTGTGTAATGATGATTATTATTATTTTGATTTGTCATGCTGACACAAGTAAGGAAGCCATGGCTCCTATAAAAAAAAACTAAGGAGCCAAATAATTTTTTTAGGTGCCACAGAATAAACGTGTTTTATTTATTTTATGATTATTATTTATTTATTTATTTACATTTTAAAATTTTCAATCATACTGTCATGTTCTTCTATCCGACGATGTACAGAAGAACCTTTTTTGTCTAAATGGTTTCATAAAGAACCTTTAACATCTGAAGAACCTTTCATTTCACAAAAGATTCTTTTGTGGTGAAAGAAGGATCTCCAGATTATAAAGAAAGAGATGGTTCTTTAAAGAGCCTTTGACTGAATGCTTCTTTGGGAACCAAAAATGGTTCTGTGAAGAGACCTTTTAAGCACCTTTATTTTTTAGCTGACTGATGAGATTATGGACACTTAATGGTTATTCTAAGGTAAAACTGTATATTACGTTGCAGTGTTTTACAAGCCTTTACAGGTTTTCCGCAGTTTGAAACACTGAATGAGCTTTTACATGAGACATTTCAGTAAGTTGTACTGTAGGATCTCTTATAAAATAGCCTACCTTTTGATGTTAATTCATGTTCACTATGTACTTCTGTTATATGGTAAAGAGAGATTAAAGATTAAATGGGTTCACTTGCCCTTGAACTGAGGCGCTTAAAGCGACCGCGGCCTGCCGCATTAAGGAGCGCCAAAAAACTGTATTGTTTGAATTTCGTTATGAATTCGGAATAATTTTAAAGCTGGTACTTTTTATTAAAGAAGTGACAAAGCACAGAGCTTTTTTTGCGATTACTGGACGGCAGTTTGCACTTCAAATAATGAAGTTCACGCATTAAAATAACACAGACCAAGATCTTGTTTAGAAGCCATAAAGCCATATTAGTAATTATGGTATTAAATGAGAATTGTTAACGATGTTGCCAGTATTCACACAGCTGACAGCTTTACCTGTTCTAGTTTGTTCAAGTTGTGCACGAAATAGACGCTGTATTTTCTGCAGTTTCCCTTCTTGCATCTCCGTCATTTCTCTCTCGCTGCACAGCGGAGCTGCGTTTATCAGACTGTGTCTCTATGGGCCAACCTCGGCTAAAAGCTGTTGTACACGCAGCAGGTCCACACTCGGTGTAGTTGTGTGTATTAACCTTCGGCCCGAATTCATTTTATCACAGACGGGGCGCTGCTAGAATGAAGCAAATCATCCGCCTGAGAAAACTTTTTTAGCGGTTAAATCCTGAGGCTTTCGGCGGGTAGTCGCCAGTGGCGATCTCAGCAAAAACGTCACTCGCAAATCATATTATATGGTCGCAAAATGCGACTGTTTTAGTCGCAGTTTGGAGCCCTGCTACTATGGACAAGTGTGTTCTCCTTTTCTGTGAAATAATGATAAATATCAGTTTGATTTAGCATGCTGACACAAATGAATAGATTACTATTTTTAGCGTGAATTTTTGTTATGTAAAAATGTCTGTTTGTTATTGTTTTTTTATTAGATTTTAGTTTTCTATTATTTTTTTAGTTTTTTCGTTATTTTGTTGGTTTTGTTTTATTTTTTCTTCCTGGTGTTTTTCTTAATTCTTTGTTTGTGTGACATTTTGTTATTTGATTCAGAGAGGCACTGGTCTGACAGTTAAAATTGTGGGTTGATGATTTTAGCAGGTTTTGTAGTTTTTATATGTATTATTTGTTCTGTTTGCTTTTTTAGTTAATTAAATAATTTAGTTTGTTGAAGTTTGTTGGTTTGGAATTTTCAGTGGAATCTTCAGTCAGCAGCTTCACTCCTGAGTCCTGCAGGTCATTTTGACTCAGGTCCAGCTCTTTCAGTGGGGACTTTGATGATTGTAGAGCTGAAGCCACAACTTCACATTGCTGATTAGTGAGATTACAGCCTACCAATCTGAAAAACATGACTGTTTAAAAAGCTTGCTGTTGTTCTAGTGTCACATCAGACTGCCATAAGAGCAGTCAGACCATAAAAGAACAAGCTGTTTGATCATTCACTTTCTGGTCTTTATAGAACAAAGGTAAAGCATTTAAAGGGATAGTTCACCCAAAAATGAAAATTAGCCCATTATTTACTCACCATCAAGCCATCCTAGATTCACTCTCTGGTCTTTATAGAACAAAGGTGTAGCAAATCAATGCGTTTTTGTAAGAAAGATATCCATATTAAAAACATACCGGATGTTGTAAGATGTCGGCGTTGCACATGCGCCTGTGAGTCTCATGAAAACCTATGTTTGTTTACAGGAGCAAAGGAAGTAAAGTTTCCTTACTATAGTAAAGGAAAACAAGTCTGCTCTTCTCAACATTCTTCTTTACAAATCCCTGTTTTGTACTTCTAATTCATGACCATTGTTTTGTTTTGATCTCTCCCCTGCACTTCCACATTCGTCACTTCTGAGCGGCGCATGCACAACGCCGACGTCCTGCGTCATCTGCCCAGAGCTGCTTCCATGTACAACAGTGAGCGCAAGCTTTTTCTTACAAAAACGCATCGATTCACTACAGGATGCCTTTGTTCACCCACCGGAGCCATGTGAGGCACTTTTTATTATGGATGGACCCGCTTACTGCCATTAAACAGCTTGGAAGATCAAAGACAGTTTTTAATATAACTCAGACTGGATTTGTCTGAAAGAAGAAAGTCATATACACCTAGGATGGCTTGAAGGTGAGTAATTCATGGGCTAATTTTCATTTTTGGGTGAACTAACCCTTTAAATAAAGGCATAAATATGAACATCAGACAGGATTATTTTCTACATTCTGCTTAACTTACTTGAGTTTGTCCAGATGGTTGAGGAGCTTCACTCCTGATTCTCCTGGGTGATTGTAGCTCAGATCCAGCTCTCTCAGGTGTGTGGGGTTTGAACTCAGAGCTGATACTAAAGCAGCACAAGCCTCCTCTGTTACCAAACAGCCAGATAATCTACAAAAGTAATTCAAGTGTTAAAGAGTTGGATTCTCATGCTAATTATGGCCAAAGTTAAAAAAAAAATGATTTGGACATATGATGGAGTATTTCTGTGCCAAATATACTTCTTCAGGGTTTGTTAAGTTTCGGAAAATACTTTTTTTTTTAATCTTGACGTCATGAAATGGGGAATGCCTTGTATGGGCACTTCTCCTGGAAGAACACGCCCACACATATATCGACCAGAGCAAGAGCAAGAGCACACCCATCATCGTGCTTCAATTCTTTTTTTTTTGATCATGATTTTTTCAGTGTGTTTTTGGTTGTGAGGGAAAGATAACCATGTTCAGCTTCCCAAAGAACCCAGCGTTACGTGAACGGTGGATGCTATTTGTTTTTCTGGGGTAGCGACGGAGTTTCGCAATTGTGTTTGATTATTCCTGTCATTTCTGTGGGGAATGCTTTATAAACAAGGCCCAGTTCGATGCTGGATTTGCACATCGTTTGATACTGAAAGATTCCCAACGATAAAAGATGGAACTGCAGGTGGTAAGTGAAACTGCATCAAATGTCTGTGTTTTGGTGGAAATCAGCACTCAATTGCTTGTGACTCTTTAGCTCTACCCACGGCACGCCTCCAGGAGCTCGGCTGTTTTCAGAGAGAATCGTAAAGCAATATCTTTCTTTAATAAATCTGCATCAAATGTTACACACACACAAAAATAGTATAAAACTTCTTTAATAAATCTGATAAAACTAAAAACTTTTTGGAGATATGAAGGATGCAATACTACTCTATAGGTTCTCAAGATTATAATGAGATTTGGCGTAATAACAAACAGGTCTTTTCAAGTGTTGACCTGTAGGCCAAATGTGACATGTGACATGTGCCATGTCGCGTTGATCCACACAACATTTCATGTTGAATTTTTATTGGCTGGTAAGTAGATATAGATCATAGCAGCAAACACACTGTGTGATGATCATGCTGAAGTTCTGGCATTGTCAGAACATTATCGCAGGCTATCTTTGGTCGCAAGACCATGACAATGGCTGTCTTTGAACCTCTCTCACTGTACAACATAGCACCACCGATTAGGAGCCACAATCATATGAAATCGCTAATTGTTTCAAAATGCCAATCTTTCGCCAAAAATCGTGCCGTGTGTCTAGGGCTTTCTAAATTTGGAAAATGGAATCTGGAATATTCAGGTATCGGTATAGGCAAGTTTGGTTAGAAATTGGAAATTGAAATCGGCCAAGATAGTTGCAATCGTAGTATCTCTTATTCAAATGTTGTTGGGCTTTAAGTCTTTTTTTTTTTTTTGATTGTTTTAATTTTTGAATGTTCATACCAATATGCAGGCATGTGATCTTAACTTAATAAAAAAAAAAAAAAAAGAAAAATATATTTTTCCACCACCATTCAATATGACAACACAACAACAACAACAATATTAAACACCAAAAGAGGTTTGCGTTGGCACAAGCTGTTAGTAAATCTGGCTCTTAATATACAAAAATAAATAAATAATTATATATATATATATATATATATATATATATATATATATATAGTCAAATACTGGCAGGGTACTGGAGTCTTAAGGCTGGGACACACCAAGGCAACTTCAAAGAACTAGCGGCGACAAAAGCTGATGGTGTTGTCACCTAGTGTCGGCAGCATCTGGACCAAAAAGCTGCACTTGAACAAACCGCACAAACAACAGCCGGCTGCAAACTAACACTTGCGTTCTGCGTCTGCGTGAGAGGAATTACCTGTTTATATCAGCATCTATCAATAGTATATATTTGTCGTTTAAAGGAAGAAGCGGAATATTTACATATATAAGAGATAAACACAGATATACAAAACATAAACAAAGCAGCCCTTGCTTACCATTTTGAATATCAGTAATATTGATAACTTTCATAATTTTAAGCGGCTCATGTTGTTATGAAAACATTTCACAGATATACAAAACATAAGTAAAGCAGCCCTTGCTTATTTTTTCTGTGCTTCTTTCTGTGGTTTATTTGTTTATTTTCTTATTTTTTTCTTTATTTCTTTGGTTCTGACTCGTATGCTAAACTGAACATCCAATCAGAGTTCTCACTCGCGCCGATGTTCCCATTCTGTTCTGAATATCGAATATGTTTTCTAAATCGTGGAGGTGTTTTCAACTACCACTAATGTAATTCAACTAATAGTATATTTAATTTGTTTAGTGTTAATGAATCCTGACTCTCTAACACATTCTGCACTCAGAGACAAGAACTTAAAAAAAAAAAAAAGAGAGAGATAAGGACTTTTGTTTTAAAACATCCTCCAACATAACTCCCCACTCGGGTGCCGCGATACTCGACAACATCCCAGCCCTAGTGACATTTTATTACACCTTCGAGATGGTCCAGAGATACTCTCGTGAGCCTCAAAGGAAAGGCAAACACCCGCCTTTTTACTCACAGCACGACGACATTGCACAACAACACACACACACACACACGAGCATTTCTGGCTCGCACATGAACCTGTTTTTGATAAAACTACCTCTGAATGTATTAAATGTATCTCTTTATGTGACTTAGATGTCTTCACGTGATATAGTGGAATAGATATAATTGTTTACTGTGTGTTTAATCAAACTTTATATGCCTGTAGTTAGGAAAAACTCTGTATCTCTGTATCCCTGACTCGCAAAGTTATAGTTTATGGTGTCTGTATGATCGTAGAAGACCCGATATGTGACGAATCTCAACGGCAAATTACAAAAAGATGCATTGTTTCAGAAGTACCAATCTTTCTGAGGAAAAAATGTGTAATTTTGTCATCGCCATAAATTAGACCAGTGGGCGGGGAAATCAGCAGACAAAGAAGATTTTTCCCGCCGCCTCAGTTTCTCACACTCCCTCATTGGTTCATACGGTGATTATAGGTTGCTAAACCAACTTTTCCATAAAAACAAAGGAAAACCCTTGCTCTTGGCATTCCGCCAGAGAAAGAGGGGGGTTCCCAGCTTCGCGATCGGACTTCTCAAGAAGTCCCTCCATTTGTTCTTCTTTACTTTTTTGTTTTATCTTAGTTTTTCTTTATTGTCTTCTGATATTTGACTTCGTTCAATTGTCCTCACGAGCCAAACGAACTTAAGTCTAATCATCTTTTGGCAAAATTTACATTACTCACGCATCATCTGCTCCGGAACGGACAACGCAGAAGCTACAAAACTTAAGGAATAATTTGAGCTCAGAGAACACAAAGAGCCAGATCAAAGCAAGTACTGTTCTCAAATACAGCAACTGATATTGTAAAAATGCTGTTTAAGGTGTGTCTAGGCTATTCCACTTTTGTGAAATTATCAAATGACTTGGAGTCTCTCGCAAAGTTAACTGGTTTGAAAATTGTCACTCTGAGATCTGCCTTCACTCTTTCTCTCTCTCACTCTTTCTCTCACTCTCTATCTCATTACTATTTTCGTTCGATTATCTTGTTTAAATTGTACTGTTTGTTTTGCTATATAATCATATTTACTCTGTGTGAATTGTAGTTATGTACTCTTTAGTCCGCTTTTATTAAATACCATAATTTGCTTGAATTGAAACCGTTTTATTGCTCATCAAGATCGCAAAGTCCCTGAATCGTGTGATCTAAGCTACAAGCTTTGTTTTCTAGGAATTAAATTTCAGTAATCTAAATACTACAGACACAGAGAATATTGTTCTTCCTGATCAGAAGATTAATATTTCTTGGAGTTTGTAAGAAGGGTATTTTTATTGATCTTTGATAAGGGAGTCTAGCATCCAGTTCGCGGGACAAACAGATTGTCTAAATAACTTACATTAATTCTAGTAAAGATTACCTTTAAATGATTAAAGATTCCCTTTTGTGTAATTTAATATTTGTAAGCAATAAGCACATCATATTCATAGACTCATGAATATTCACTTCATTTGAGTTAATTATTCCCCAGAAAGTGATTGTTGCTACATAATAAAGTATATTTATAATGCAATGCTAAGTGAGATTGGGGGGGCATTTTGTGGGATATTTTTTTTTTTTGGAGGTATTTTTTATTGTTGTTGCTTTTTCAAATGCATGTTATAAACAACTCATTGATTTCATTGATTTCATAATTACTTGATTAAATTGGTCTGTAATTATGAAAGCGGTTTTGCGTAGCTTGTCAGTGAACTACAACTTCATTGTAAGTTTTTGTAGATAGAGGTATGGAACGACGCGCATTACCTTTCTTCTGTGGGGCATATTTGAAGTTTCAGCATGAGAGCAGTGGATGGAGATTTACTGCTGATCACAGAACGTTCTTTATATTTCTTTTGTGGGGCATGTTTTAATATTCTGTCATTAATTACTCACCCTCATGTCATTCCAAACCCAAAAGACCTTTGTGATGGAATCTGACCCTCCCATCGCCAGCAATGCAACTGTGTTCCCAGGTCCAGCAAGGACATCGGTAACAAAGTCCATGTGACATTAGTGGCTCAACAGTTTTTCAAAACGAGAATACTTTTTGTGTGCAAAGAAAACAAGAATAACATTAAATTATTTAACAGTTCTTCTCCCCCGAGTTACGTCTTCCACCATTTTGGAGAGTACCCAAGAACATAATCAGCCTTGTTTATATGTGAGGGAGAAAACTCACACATGAATGTAATTGGCATAATAAGCATTGTTTACATTAGAGGGGGAAAGTGTGTGCATGAATGTAATCACCGTTGTTTACACTTATGGCAAAGCGTGCATATGCGTTGTGATACTCTACAAAATGGCGGAAGACAGTAACTCAGGGGAGAAGAATTTTTGATTATGGTCATTATTTTTTTTTTGTTTGAGACAGAATGTTTACAATACATTTTATTGAATAAATATAGTTGTGTAAATTGTGTCACATGTACTGATTAACCAATGTCTTGACTACGTTTCTGGACCTGGGAACATTACAGTTGCATTGCTGTCCAGAATATGTGAGGAGAGCGGAGTGGTGTGATTTTCAATGGAGCGACTAACGTTTTTTTTTTTTTGTGAGGAGAGCGGATTGTTTTGATTTTGTATGGGGGGGCTTTAGTTTTGTTTTTTTTCGAGTACAATTCATGCCAACCGCCCGCAATATAACTGCATATTTAGCAAGAATTCGCATGTTAAACATATTTAGCTAGCTTGATAGTAGTCTCGCATTGCCAGACCTTTAGACTGAAGGCCCATGAGGCCATTTGATTGACATGTCAAACAACCAATAACAGTTCGTTTCGTTCATCGTCACGTTTCGAGGCGTGGAAATGTCGCCACAATAACAGAGCGGTGTGTAAAACTCACAGAGACATATTTTAAAGATTCTGTGCCACGAACTTTAAATATTTCACATACTTCAAAAAATCCAGCGTTTAGTTGATCCTGATAAGCGCTCGTCGTCACAGTTTTAAACACTAGGCTTTCTTCTTTTGTGAGGGGGTTTGGCGCCACGGTATCTTTGTTTCCAGGTGAAATGTTAAAGAATGCGGCACACACATCTCGTGAAAATCCTGTAGAATTCAACCAATCCGATGATGACTTCGACACTCCTGAAGTGTTTCCACTTTTGTGTGCCATATGCATCAGACGTTTAGCCAACGGTCCGTGGGCTTGACGTCTGAGGCTAGCTTGATAGAAAAAGATCACTCTAATCAGAAATAATGTGACGGCTATGATGACGACAATGGACATGAGTGGGAAGTTATAGTTCTCAAGGCATTTGTTTGTTCCTTCTAGATGCTGAATATTTTCTGGTAAAAGCATGATCTAAACAGGTACAACACTTATTCACACGCAGTCGCTCTCTTAATAATGCATTCAAACAAATGTAATCTTACAGTGCTACTTCATCTGTATCTGATTTTGAATGAGTAGAAATTTAAGAAATGCATGGGTAAAAAAAATGACAAAAATGTACTCATAATCAGAGTCATAATCTGCACTTTGACTGATCTCTGGCTAAGCAGCCACATACACAGGAGAGTGTGAATAATTGTTCTTTATTAGAATTGGTTCATTTAAATGTAGAAGTTTATGGAGACCAAGACCGCAGAAATCACACCCTGATTGTTTTCTTTATTTTACTAAAGCAGAATGTTTTGTTATTCTTGTGAGTGTATACAAATAAAAGTAGATACAGACTCAGAGGGTTAACATAATGTAAAAGTCAAACCTGAGTATGTTGAGTTGACAGTTTGAACTCTTCAGTCCAGCACAAAGCAGCTTCACTCCTGAATGCTGCAGGGGATTTTTACTCAGGTCCAGCTCTCTCATGGGGGAGTTTGATGATTGTAGAGCTGAAGCCACAATTTCACAGTGCTGATCAGTGAGATAACAGGATGTTAATCTGAAAAATGTAGAAATGTGGTTAAAAGGCATGCTGGTGTGCTGATGCTGGTTGACCATTCACTTTCTGGTCTCTACATCAGGAAATAAAGATGTGACCCATTCAAAAGTTATATTTTATTAGCATTATGTGCTTTGTTTCTTCTCATTTATACTGAACTTTATTGTGGAAAGTCTTATTAGAGGAGTGTCATCACAAATATTTTTAAAGTAGGCATGAAACAGAAGTGGTGATTGTCTTTTCTTGTTTGTTTTTTTGTTTTTTACTGTGATGTATATTCTAGTGTGTTAGCATCTAAAATGAGAGGGAATTTGTTTGGGATTCTTTGGGAATTGTTTGGAGATTTCCAAGTCGGCCATTGCTGACAAATAAAGTGTGACGGAACGTCACAGACATTTTATTTATGTTTAGTAAAAGGCTCTCAGAGGCCTGATGCCACACCCACTATGTCTGTCATTTGTTCCTCCTGACACAGGAGGCAGATCTGAATGCCCACACCCACTATGTCTGTCATTTGTTCCTCCTGACACAGGAGGCAGATCTGAATGTCCACACTAATACATTTTCATTTGAAAACGCATCTTTTTCTCTCCTTTTTGGCCTTCCGTCCACACTGAGACGGCGTTTTTATCAAGGAAAACTGAGTTTTTTAAAAATGCTCTCCAAAGAGGATAATTTTGAAAACGCCATTTTCGCATTGTAGTGTGGAGGCTTTTGAAAACGATGATGCAAGTTTAGTCATGTGACGCATATTATACCAATAGATATACATGTTTATACTGGTATTGTGCATGTTATGTGCCATGCACTTTCACACCATTGCTATAGATGTGTTACTTTGTACACTCTTCATATCACAGTCCTGCAAAGATGAAAGCAAATTAACTCGCGATCGCGAGTTGCGTTATAGAATCGTGAGTGTGTGCGACCAGTGAATGGTGAGTTCTTTTCGTAAATAAAATATATAAAATTTCCAGTCAGAAAAACTGCATGAAAATGTTTCATGTCTGTTCCATGTGTATAATCTGCAGTGAGCTTTTTGAGGCTTTTACGCATGCGCAGAGAAAGCGAATTTCACCTTTTCTGATGTTTGTGTGGATGGATGAGACACTTTTGGAAAACGCTTGAAAACGCTAGTGTGGACGGAGAGCGTTTTAAAATGAAAACGCCGTTTTCAATGTATCCGGGATTAATAGACGTAGCCTAAACAAGCCTAAAGAGCAAGAGAGAGGGAGACTACTGAGAGAGAGAGAGAGAGAGAGAGAGAGAGGAGAGAGAGAGAGAGAGAGAGAAGAGAGAGGGAGAGAAGAGAGATGAGAGGGAAGAGGGAATCCGAGAAGATGAGAGGAGAGAGGAGAGATAGCGAGAGAAGATACTGACTGACTAGAACATCCTCCATAAGGTTTGTTGTAAAAAAAAAATTATTGCCATGTCCGAATAGTAATGTCGTAATACCCTAATACACTTTTCAAAATGTTTAGTGGTTACTGTACTCCCCCATGACTGGTGTCTGCACTGGTCAATGCATTGATCTCTATAAAGTGAAGCATAAGCTCAAGCATTTCCCCGTTTATCCCAGTTTTTCCACTCCCCTATCCCCTCATGTCACAGGACATCACTGCAGCTTCTTAGTCTGGGCATTTTTCCAGACAGCTCTGCCCTCCCAAGTCATAGCTTATGAAAAGGAAGAGACTGAGGAGTTCTCTACCCTCCCCTTGCCCTCTCAAAATGGGTTAGCATTGAATTATTACAGCATGGCCACAATTGAACTAAAATAAGGGAACTCATGAAAATAAACATTTTACAGTGGGTATGGAAAGTATTCAGACCCCCTTAAATTTTTCACTCTTTGTTATTATTGCAGCCATTTGCTAAAATCATTTAAGTTCATTTTTTTCCTCAACGTACACACAGCACCCCATATTGACAGAAAAACACAGAATTGTTGACATTTTTTGCAGAGTTGAGATTTTATTAAAAAAGAAAAAACTGAAATAAATCACATGGTCCTAACGTATTTCAGCAACCCTTCATGCCTGTAACCTCACTATATTTAAACTCAGGTGCTGTCCACTTTTCTTCTGATCATCCTTAAGATGGTTCTACACCTTCATTTGAGTCCAGCTGTTGTTTGATTATACTGCTTGGACTTAATTAGGAAAGCCACACCCCTGTCTATATAAGAACCTTAAAGCTCACAGTGCATGTCAGAGCAAATGAGAATCACGAGGTCAAAGGAACTGCCTGAAGAGCTCAGAGACAGAATTGTGGCAAGGCACAGATCTGGCCAAGGTTACAAAAAAAATCTGCTGCATTTAAGGTTCCTAAGAGCACAGTGGCCTCCATAATCCTTAAATGGAAGACGTTTAAGACAACCAGAACCCTTCCTAGAGCTGACCGTTCGACCAAACTGAGCTTTCAGGGGAGAAGAGCCTTGGTGAGAGAGGTAAAGAAGAACCCAAAGATCACTGTGGCTGAGCTCCAGAGATGCAGTTTGGGAGATGGGAGAAAGTTGTAGAAAAATCAAAAAGTCAACATCAATGCAGCCCTCCACCCAGTTGGGGCTTTATGGCAGAGTGGCCCGAAGGAAGCCTCTGCCTCAGGCAAGAGACACCTAAAAGCCCACATGGAGTTTGCTAAAAAACAGAGAAATAAGATTTCTCTGGTCTGATGAGACCAAGATAGAACTTTTTGGCCTTAATTCTAAGTGGTATGATGTGTGGAGAAAACCAGGCACTGCTCATCACCTGTCCAATACAGTCCCAACAGTAAAGCATGGTGGTGGCAGCAGCCATCATGCGCTGGGGGGTTGTGTTTTCAGCTGCAAGGTAACAGGACGATTGGTTCTAATCGGCGAAAGATGAATGCGGCCAAAGTACAGGGGATAAATCGTGGATGAAAACCTTCTCCCGAGTGCTCAGGACCTCAGACTGGGCCGATAGGTTCACCTTCCAACAAGACAATAACCCTAAGCACACAGCTAAAATAACGAAGGAGTGGCTTCACAACAACTCCGTGACTGGTTCATGACTTGCCCAGCCGACGAGGCGCCCTAAACTTAAACCCATTTGAGCATCTCTGGAGAGACCTGAAAAATGGCTGTCCCCCAACGTTTACCATCCAACTGACAGAACTGGATGGAGGATCTGCAAGGAGGAATGGCATGAGGATCCCCAAATCCAGGTGTGTAAAAAAAATTGTTGCATCTTTCCCAAAACGGGGACTCATGGCTGTATTTGATCAAAAGGGTTGCTTCTTCTAAATACTGAGCAAAGGGTCTGAATACTTAGGACCATTGTGATATTTCAGTTTTTCCTTTTTTTTAATAAATCTGCAAAATGTCAACAATTTCTGTGTTTTTCTGTCAATATGGGGTGCTGTGTGTACATTAATGAGGAAAAAAAATGAACTTAAATGATTTTAGCAAATGGCTGCAATATAACAAAGAGTGAAAAATTTAAGGTGGTCTGAATACTTTCCGTACCCACTGTATAATCCCTTATGAAAATACAGGGTGAGACAGTAAGGATTTGGGAAAATAAACCAGAGGTTTAAGTGGGAATAATTCAAGGAAATACTCTTAATTTGTAGACGAATTTGAAACACCAGCCTGCAAATCATCAAACAAAAATCAAATCCTACGTTTGACTTGACCCTTTCACACATGAGTTAAAAAAACTCTAGCTGGGCACTAGTGAGAGTTTTTTATTGTTGTTAGCTGTTTGTTTTTGGTTTGTATGTGGACCATTATTTCAGAATGTATCGCCATACTGTTTCCATGGCGATGCGTCATGCTTGTCATGTGAAACACTGCAGCCACAATAGCTGTGTATAAGTATGTAACTGTGTTTTGGCACAAAACTGTGTTTTGCATAACACTGCAGTGGGGCAGGTGTCACACTGACTGGCACAGCCTAACTTCAGGCAATTATGTTTAATGCTTGTGAACATACACACAGAAAATACTGAAACTACTTCTTTCAAATTATGATTAATATAGAAATATATTTGATTTCACAGATGTTGTTATACAGCACAACAGAGCTTTTCTTGCAGTTTCTCATGGGGGGGCAGAGGTACCAGTCTCCCTCTGCCCTCTGTTGTGATTGATGTTGGTACTTATTAAAGTCCAACTCATCCAGCACCCCTCTCTGACATCAGGATCATTTGGCCAAAGTTGAACATTGGTTGTGCAAGAGAAATACTTTTGCTTCTTGTTTTAGATTTTAAAAGCGCCCTGCACTTCTTCACAACAGAATTATCTTTCATCTCAATCAAGCAGTGTGACAGATTCATCCACCTTTCAGGAACTGGACAGTGTTTTTTTGACCTCGTTTGAGGTTTTGGGGTTATTTACTTGATGCTCTCTGGGTTTGTTCTCTGTGGTGTATCAGTAACATTCCTGTAAGAGTCTCTGATTGGAATCCAGTGAGACGCCATGAAGAAACCGAAGGAAAAGATCCAGGTGGCCCATTTTCTCATCTCGCCTCAAGGGCTTTATGTCATTTCTTCACTTCAGAAACACATCCAGAGGAACATTCTCACAACTGAGTTCTGGGCTTTTCCTGTCAGGAACATTTATCAGAACTCATCACTGTTCTTGTTTAAATAGCAAAGAAAAACGCATATACATGTGCTGCCAAAAAACTCCTGAAAGCTCAGATGTACAAAACTAAATGAAGACCTTACCCTGTGATTAATCACAGATTCCTCCCCTACAAGACTGCTCAGTGCACAAATGCCCAGAATAACACTGAGGCGTCAATGTGACGTTTATACCGTATCTCTCTCAGCGATCCCTCTTCATTAAAACATCACATTGTGCCGTCATCCGCCTGATTGAATGCCATTTTTCAGCACAAGTTTCACAATCCACTTCTCTGTTAGCGACTGCAGGAATGTTTCTCATGGATTCTCTCTCTTTGCATTACTTCTCTGATTCCTTACATTTGTTTGAATGAGCAGGAAGTAGATGTAGCAATTTCAGTCAGAGTTTGAGGGATTTCTGCACTGACATCTTGACTTCAGGATGTTCTCTGAAGCACAGTGCCTGAGCATCCAGCAGAATGACGGGTATGTGACACATGATGTGGAGGCTTTCTTAGCTCTTGCTGTATGTTGTGAGATTGATTCTGGCTAAAGGCTTGTGCTCGTCACTGATTCTGCCTTATCCGAAAAATAGTCCGTCCTTCTGAGGGTCAATTGCAATCCCTGAATCTCTGTCACACGGTTTTGATGAAGTTAGGGGCAAAAAACCGAGAAGAGTGATCAAGGGGATCTGTGATTTTGCGGCTGCTGCTGTCTACGGTGGTGATCCAGATGAGAGCAGAAGGCAAGTCAGATCTTCCTCTCAAGAGGTTTGACATCAACACACCCACTGATGAAATTTTAGTCACGTCAGAAACTTTCTGATTGTCTGAAAAACACAGTGAAATTCTGCTTTCATCCAGACCATCAAAGATGAACACAACGTTACATTCATCATAAATCTTTGAGTCCAGATCTTGAAGTTCAGGGTAAAAGTCAAGCAGAAGTCTGTGAAGACTGTACTGATGATCTTTAATCAAGTTCAGTTCTCTAAATGTAAGCACAAACATGAAATCTACATCTCTGTTGGCTTTTTCCCTCGGCCCAGTCCAGAATGAACTTCTGCACAGAGACTGTTTTTCCAATTCCAGCAATGCCTTTAGTAAGAACAGTCTTTATTTTGTCTTTCTTCTCTCTTTTCGTGTCCTCATATCCGGGATCAGATAAAGGATTAAAGATGTCATTGCAGTTGATTGGAGTGTCTTGGGAGTGTCTTGGAACTTTTTCCTCCATCTGTAGCACCTCATGTTCTTCATTCACTCCTTCACTCTCCTCCCTCTATGATGTAAGCTGTGTGTAAATCCTGTTCAGAAGGGGGGTTTGATTCTCTTGTAGTTTGACTCCCTCAAATAAGCTCTCATACTTGTTCTTCATGATAGTTTTGTGCTGGTCTTTGACTCTCTGCAGATCATCATGCACTGGTGGGTGAGAATCACGCTGCAGGGATGCTTCGTATCAGAATGAGTGATGTGGTGTCTGATAGTAAGAAGATGTGAAGGTCTGACAGGATGCATATCTGATCTCAGAGAGACAAAAACAAACAGAAAAAATACTTTTTAATTTTTTATTGCAGTAATAAACTAAAAATGTAAATTTCTCTCTTGTTATTTCTGTGTACATGATTTGCTCTTATGTTGAAAGTCTCACTCTACATGAATATACTTACACAGAATCAAAAGGATCTGATTCATCACTGAGATCAGGGGGCTGCAGTGGAGAAGTTGCTCTCTTTTTCTTCCTGCTGATGGTACTGAGAAAAATAGAGAAATATATATATTTTTTTTTACAAACTATAATTTTTTTCTAGCTTTTCTATCATTTTGGCTATCTAAAATTGATTCAGGAGTGGTTGAGGACGGGTTTCCAATATGCAAATCATGCAGATGAAAAGTGACAACTAATGCGTACACATCTAAAATGTTACAGCACCTGTGGGATCACCATCCAAAGATTCAGGCCCAGATAAAGGTAATAGTGTTACAAACATAGTAAATATTACTTCATTTCACTAAACATTATTTTTTGTTTGCTTCCCATCCAATAATCACAATAAGCTTTTGTGCTTTGTTATTTAAATATAAACAAGGTCTCTTCTTTAAAGTTATATATCAGACAATATATATTATATCAGACAATAATAATTTAGTCAAAATTTCACATTGTGACATTCCTAAATTCAGTGAGTGCAGTTAAAAAAAAAATTCACATCCAGTATCATGATACTCACACAGGGTCAAAGATAGATGCTGTATATGCTGCCCTCTGAGTGTCAACGTCACTGAGATTAGGGGGCATACCCATGGATCTGTTGCTCTTCATAGACACACAGCTGAATACTGGAGATGCTGCTCTCTGAGTGTCAATGTCACTGAGCATTAGGGGGCATACCCCCATGGATCTGTTGCTCTTCATAGACACACAGCTGAATCCTGGAGATGCTGCTCTCTGAGCGTCAACATCCCTGAGATTAGGGGGCATACCCATGGATCTGTTGCTCTTCATAGACACACAGCTGAATCCTGGAGATGCTGCTCTCTGAGTGTCAATGTCACTGAGATTAGGGGGCATACCCATGGATCTGTTGCTCTTCATAGACACACAGCTGAATCCTGGAGATGCTGCTCTCTGAGCGTCAACATCCCTGAGATTAGGGGGCATACCCATGGATCTGTTGCTCTTCACAGACACACAGCTGAATACTGGAGATGCTGCTCTCTGAGTGTCAATGTCACTGAGATTAGGGGGCATACCCATGGATCTGTTGCTCTTCATAGACACACAGCTGAATCCTGGAGATGCTGCTCTCTGAGCGTCAACGTCCCTGAGATTAGGGGGCATACCCATGGATCTGTTGCTCTTCATAGACACACATCTGAATACTGGAGATGCTGCTCTCTGAGTGTCAATGTCACTGAGATTAGGGGGCATACCCATGGATCTGTTGCTCTTCATAGACACACAGCTGAATCCTGGAGACGCTGCTCTCTGAGCGTCAACGTCCCTGAGATTAGGGGGCATACCCATGGATCTGTTGCTCTTCATAGACACACAGCTGAATCCTGGAGATGCTGCTCTCTGAGGGTCAAAACCACTGAGATCAGGGGGCATACCCATGGATCTGTTGCTCTTTATAGACACACAGCTGCATCCTGGAGATGCTGCTCTCTGAGGGTCAAAACCACTGAGATCAGGGGGCATACCCATGGATATGTCGCTCTTCATAGACACACAACTCAATACTGGAGATGCTGCTCTCTGATTGTCAATGTCACTGAGATTATGGGGCATACCCATGGATATGTCGCTCTTCATAGACACACAGCTGAATCCTGGAGATGCTGCTCTCTGAGCATCAAAACCACTGAGATTAGGGGGCATACCCATGGACATGTTGCTCTTCACTGACACACAACTGAATCCTGGAGATCCTGCTCTCTGAGGGTCAAAACCACTGAGATCAGGGGGCATACCCATGGATCTGTTTCTCTTCACTGACATACAGCTGAATCCTGGAGATGCTGCTCTCTGAGGGTCAAAACCACTGAGATCAGGGGGCATACCCATGGATCTGTTTCTCTTCACTGACATACAGCTGAATCCTGGAGATGCTGCTCTCTGAGGGTCAAAACCACTGAGATCAGGGGGCATACCCATGGATCTGTTTCTCTTCACTGACACACAGCTGAATCCTGGAGATGCTACACTCCTGCTTCCTGCTCTCTGAGGGTCAGGGGGAATGAGATTGGGGGTGTTGCTCTTCATGGTCACATAGCTGAATCCCGGAGATGCTGCTCTCTGAGATCCAAAACCACTGAGATCAGGGGGCATACCCATGGATCTGTTGCTTTTCATAGTCACATAGCTGAATCCTGGACATGCTACTCTCTGAGGGTCAAAACCACTGAGATCAGGGGGCATACCCATGGATCTGTTGCTCTTCATGGTCACATAGCTGAATCCTGGACATGCTACTCTCTGAGGGTCAAAACCACTGAGATCAGGGGGCATACCCATGGATCTGTTGCTCTTCATAGTCACATAGCTGAATCCTGTGGCATTGGAATTGTTGTTTTTCTTTTTATGGTAGCTTAGTTGAGTAGACCCATGGATCTGTTGCTCTTCATAGACACACAGCTGAATCCTGGAGATGCTGGAGTGTCAACAGAAGCCTCTTTGTTATCTCTCCTCATACACGTTATCTCTTCTTCCTAGATAAGAATTATTAGGTTATTTTGGTATATTAGGGACTAGAAATAAAGCTTTAAGCATAAGTTCTGCTAGAAAAACTAATGCCACATCATTCATCCATATTAACAGGTCTGGCCAATCACTGCTTGACACCTGGAGTATAAGCACTGAACTCACTGCTTCATTTTTGCAGTCTTTGACATTCCTACTCAGTCAGGGAAACTGTCCCTTGAAACTTTCGCCCAAGTTTTTGTTGTTTATAAAATTTTGACATATATTTTAAAATTCACCTTCTGTGATAGATTGCATAAATGACCTCCCTTTCACAATTCACACTATTTTATTAATATTATGCATTAAACTAATCACACAGAAAACATTTGTGGTTTTATCGTCCTCCTACTATGATTCAAAAGTGTTAATAATTTTATTAACGGAAAATGTGAAACACTAGCAGGCCTTTTAAGTTCATGTCAGCTAGGGCTGTGCGATATGGGGAAAATATCTAATTACGATTTTTTTGATAGATATTGCGATTGTGATTTGATATTTTAAATTCGCAAAGTCAAGCTTCAGCTCAATATTGTCAATAATGTGCAGCACAGTATGAGTATCATTACCCTGCTGAAAAAAAATAGAAATTATTACAGTTTCCATTAAACCATTACAAAATTCCTTTTTGTTTTGGGCATTTTTCCAATAGGAATCAATGTTGTTCTATTGGTTGCCAATTGCCAGATTACATCCCACCAATAGAATCCATCAAATAGACACCATTATAGTTTACATTAAAACCAATACAATTCCCATTATAACCCTGGAATCCATTCATTTTTCAATTGTGTTTTGGGAGGAGTTCTATATATGTTTTGTTGTTATTATTATAATAATAGTATTCGTGCGTCAAGCTTCATCCATATTGCCAGATGCGCTAGTGGAGATTTGCGGTGCGGAGCCGTGTGGGGATATAACAGAGCGTGACAAAACAGGCTGCGTGAGTGCGGCAAGTGTGAACGGCTAGTCCATGACGCGGGATTCAAAAAATGGGAGGCACGCGGTCGTCTGCCTAGAGCCTCCGTGCACACTCTCTAATGACGATTTTTACGTCACGCCTACCACAGTGGACTCGCAGATGCGGAAAGTATAACACAAGCTTTTTAGGCTGTGAGTGCGGTCTTCTTAATTGGGAATAGCAAACATGCAATAAGGGATGCTCCTGATATGCATTGTGACGCAACTCTTGCAAATCACCTTTTTTGTTCGTTGTCTGCCGTTTTGAAGCTTACATAACGCTTTTCTTTAGTTTTAATTTTCCTAACTATTGATCTGACGCTGTAGACGCCATAATCCCACTCTCTCCCACTTACTGTTTTTTTTTTTTTTTTTTTTAGTGGTGGGCGTTTACGCAGTTGGCTAGAGCTGTGCTGATTGGGGAGAACGGAGGTGCGCTCACTCACTCTGTTGGTTAGTAAGGCTGCCACTCAAGGCATAATAAGAGTAACATAAGAGTAATCACGTCCACATCCCTGGCTTGTACGATTAGCAAAAATCGCAACGTCTCAAATTGTGATTTCGATTCGATTTTGAGTAATCGCACAGCCCTAATGTCAGCCATTATTCTGAATTTCCATTGAGCTGTCCCGTCAACTCTACTGGCATCTCAATCACAGTTTACATGGCAAGTTCTTTTAGCAAATGGAGAGCCATATCTTTCGATTCAAATCTCGAAAGCATCCCGCTTCCTCACGTTTGTTTTTCCTCCATCTCCAGGATTCATTTTTGTCTGAATGCTAACGTAAACTTTTAGCAAAAACTTTCTTGCCCTGCTATCTAAAACATAGTTGCCATTCTCTTTTAGCATTCTGTCTTCATCACTACATCAGCCTACACAATGATAAGTATTTATATTGTTTTATGCACTTGTGGATGTTGGGTGGAGATTTATTTTTTCTTTGCAAGGCTATTCACACGTGTTTAAGACAAAGTGCTTGGTTTTACGTAGTAAGCACTTACTGTGTGATTGTTCATGTATGAGGTTAATCTAGCATACAAGCGCTGCATGATTTAACCTAAATTGAGCCTGCTTTGAACATTGGCTCGGTGCAATTTTTAAATAATAAAAGTTCTAATTAAATTAATTGTTTGCTGTGTTAAAGAGATCAGAGTACATTGATCGGTTCGCATAATGCTGCACAATCCATCTTTGCGATCGGTTCGCATAATGCTGCACAATCCATCTTTGCATAATAGAAGCACGACCCCAATATACGTATGTTTCTAATTTAATGAGGAATGTTTACAAACCTGTTTTTCAACAAAAGAGAATATTTAATCATATGTTTTTACTCAGACTCATTCGCATCACAGTGTTTGAAACAGCTCCCTTTAGTTATCTGATGTGGCTTCATATCATGAGGATTAATTATTATAGGCCTATATAATATTTTACACTGATAAAGACTGTCATTTACATTATACTTTCTTGTGAAATTATTCAATGTCTAGCACACCTTTAAACTATCTGTTGTCTAATATGTCTGTCTTTGTTACTTTATTCATTTAGTTCTTTTTGTGTTTATTCAAATACAACAATCTCTAGATGCCCTATTTGGGAACTGGTAAATTTTACGACTTTTGAGTCTCTTTTTTTGTGTAGCCTATTTCTGCAAAGAGGTACTCGCAACCATTTCTGCACGAGTGTCCTCAGAATAAGAGTATGAAAGAAAACAGACAAGTGTTCTCGCTAATGCTCTCAACATTGAAGTTACATTAAATATTGACATTACCATGCAAAGTTTACCAAATTTTCCAGGCAGAGAAGTACACTGTGTTTGTATTCTCTTGCTGTGTAAAATTATTGACTTAAATTAAGAATTTTCATCATAGATTTTATCATAATATTTCATTGTTCTTCAGCCACAGCTCATTAGAGCAGAGTCCCACCAAAACATTCATACAAATCATAGACTTGTTTAAACCATATTAATATAAATTGCAAACGTGTTCAGCCTTCTGTAACAAATATTTTCTATTTTAAGTCTTAAAGTGAGCAGGACACGGTTATATTTAACATAGCCTATGACTTCCACAGGCTTGTATCATCATACAGTGCCTAGCACTCTCTAGCTCTATAGCGTCAAGTCACCTTTATTTATATAGCGCTTTAAACAAAACAGATTGTGTCAAAGCAACTGAACAACATTAATTAAGAAAACAGTGAGTCAATACTGCAAAATTACAGTTAAAGGCAGTTCATCATTGAATTCAGTGATGTCATCATCCAGCTCAGTTCAGTTTAAATAGTATCTTTGCAATCATTTGCAATCAAGTCAATGATATCGCTGAATTTTCATGAATACTGTATGCAAACCTTGCTCCAGACCAACACAATATCAGTCAGCTTAAGTTATGCATGTATGTGTCTGCAATTGGGTAAATAACTAATTGGGGTGTCTGTTCCCTTTTGGAAATTTCACTTCATGTTGCGTATGGGGTCAACTTCTGTTTACCTTGGTACTGAAAGCCTGATTTGTTAATGTTTGTGTAGCTGCATAAACCAATGGTGCTTTAGCCTGCCAGAATAGGCGGAGCCGACTCTATATAAGTCAGCCCAGAGCGCCATTTCATCAGAATCTTCACCTTCAGCGACAAGACCATCTCTTTGGTGACACTGTGATCAAGAAGCCGAAGGAAGAAGCTCAGCCTGCAGCTTGTCGCCACATAACAGCCCTGGCAGGGGAAGAAGTGAGAAGCCTTCCTCTGCAGCTATCCAGCGCTTCAGAAGGGCAAATTTTCTAGAGATGTTGTTGAAAATGTCGCCCCGCGAGTGGGTCTCTTGCATGCAGAACTTGCATGCAAGAGAGTGCCAGTGAGTGTGTCACCTGTCTGTGCTGCGCTCACGCAGAGACTGAGCGCTCACTGAGACAGAACGCTCTCACTGAGCATGAGTCTCACTCTTCACCGCTTACGGACTGCAGCCCCGCTCTTCTGTTTCTCCTCTTTCAGCAAACTTGAAGAAAGAAAGTCCCAGAGCTGAACTACTGGGTTTAAGTGATCCGGCACAGGTCTCGCATGTTCACTCTCCCTGCAGCACTTTGATCCGCCAGTGTGATTACACACAAGGATCCGTGCCCCTCGTTACTTTGAGAGGCTCAATACTTAGGCGGATTGGAGTAGAATGGTGACACCAATGTCTCTGTTATCGTTGACAGCTTCACATTAGGCTGCACTCACTAAGACAGACTGCTTTTACTGTGAAAGCATAAGTCTGTTCCTGCTTAGCTTGTGGATCGCTTTCTTCAATGAAGGCGACCCCGCCCCTCCCGCTCTCCCATTTCTCTTCTCTCAGTGAGCTTGGAGAAAGAAAGTTTGAGTCACGGAGCTGAGCATCCGGGTTTGAGTGATCCAACACCGGCACAGGTCTCTCACATGCTCACTCTTCCAGCAGCACTTTGATCCGCTGGTGTGTTTACACGTAAGGATCAGTGCCCCTCGTACATCGAGCGGCTCAATCCTTCTAGGCAAATCGGAGTAGAATGATGTCACCAATATTTCTGCATCACTGACAGCTTTGCTCTAGGCTGTGCTCACTAAGACAGAATACTTTCACAGTGAAAACATCAGTTTCTGCTTCACTCGCGGATCGCTTTCTTCAATGAAAAAAGGTCCTGCATGCTTCACTCTCCCCACAGCACTTTGATCTCCCAATGTGTTTTACACGTGAAGATCATCGCTCCTTCATTTGCTTCGAGCGGTTTGATCTTTTTTAGGCGGATCAGAGAAGAATGCTCTACCAATGACTACCGTTTGAATAATTAGAACCTCTCGCAATCCACATCATTTACCTTGACGACTGGCTGGTGCTAGCCAGATCAGAACGGGAACTTATCACGCACAGGTCAATGTTGCTCAACCATCTGGAGCATCTTGGGCTGAGAATCAATTCAACCAAGAGTTTTCTGACTCCCAGACAGCGAGTGTGCTTCTGGAAACAGTTATATACTCAGTTCAAATGTGAGCCTGGATTAGGTTGGAATGCTCCCTGAACATTCAACGAGTGGTGGCATGGTTCAAGTTAGGGTAGTATGGGTTCTGTTGTTGTGGTTGCTTTGGTCTGATTGCAGCCACTTCCTCATCGATTCCCCTGGTGTCTGCTACACATGCAGTTTATCATGCACCCCTAATTACAGTTCAAAATAACTGCTTTCTACTAGTGATGTGTTTTGTGGTTTAGATTTTAATCTATATTTTTTTTTTTGATGAATTTTGCGATTTCGATAAATGGCATTCAGTATAAATTTGAAACATATTTCCAAAAGAAAACCAATGAGAGCTTTATCAAAAAGTTGTAACATGCCTCTAGAACAGACATAAAGAAGTCAAAATAATCACTAAGTAAAGATGTCAAACAAAATGTCGAGACATATGGCAAAAACAAATAAAATAAAATAAAACCCGTGTCCAGGGCTTTTTTTTTTATTTTTTTGCCATGCATTGGTCATAGAGCTCATTGTAGCGGTGCTTGCTCAGGTGCTGAAATATATTTATTGCCCAAGGTTCACACGTACTCCGTCTGCAGTGCGTATACAGTATGTGTATGCGGTGCAGAAGCAGCAGCGAGAGCGCGTTATTGTGAGTTTAAAGTATGTTTATGCGGTGCAGAAGCAAGCGCGAATCTCTCCGCTTGCACGCATATTTCCTTTGCTTTTTCACAAAACCAGACGCGCGTGCTCAGATACACGCTGCTCTCATCCGAAGAGAGTGCGCGCACTTAAAACATGTCTCCTCTCACTCACTCACTCACTCACAACTCTCTCTATGTTCATGCGCTAGATATTCATTCTTTTCGCACCTTTCGATTTCTAACCTTTTCTGTTCACATCTTTTACCGCGTGCAGTGTGAACGTTCTGATTCTTTAACATGGGCTCGGAAAAAATACGCATCACAGACAGAGTGTGTGAACCTGGAGTTAGGCATATGCCCAGAATGTTCTGTTCTCGCGCTCCACTTAGGTACGTTGCATTCTGATTGGATCGGATAGCATACTGCGGGAGGTCGGGACCACGGAAAATCGTGCTATAAAGCGATTTAGAAATCGCGCACGCTCAAATCGTGATTTTATTATGATTTCGATTAATCGCACAGCCCTAATGCAGTCCCTCCCATACTGGCTCAGAACTCGTGTTCTGTCCCACGCTTGGCACCTGGGCCTGTGTTATATTAGGGTAACCCATTGCTGCATCAAAAACTGTGGCCCCTTGGACTATGACTTGCTAGTTTTTACCAGGCGTAAATGACCTCCAGGAGGAAGGTGGGAATGACCTCCAGGAGAAAGGTGGTCACGATAGATGCCTCCAGCTTGAGCTGGGGTGCTCTGTATGAGGACAATCCAATGCCTACACATCAACTGCCTTGAAATGATGGCTGTTTGTCTTGCCCTAAGAACCTTCCTGCCAGCCTTAAACGGGCACCACATCCTGGTCCGTTCAGACAACATGACTGTGGTAGTCTATATCAATCACCAATGTGGTCTCAGGTCATGTTGCCTTTACAGGATGACATGAAGTTGAGGTCATTCAATTCAAGTTGAAAAACTTGAATTGAATGACTTGGTGTCTCCCGCATTGGGCACAGAGCAAACTCCTTTCACTACAAGTGGTTCATGTGCCGAACAAACTGAACCATAGTGCGGACATGCTTCCCAGGGGCGATGTAGCCCCAGGAGAATGGAGATTACATCCCCAGTCGGTTCAAATGATTTGGCCAGTCTTTGGCAAGGCAGATGTTGACCTCTTTGTCTCCGAAGACAACTGTCACTGCGCAATCTATTTTTCAATGCAGCAGGGGTGCTTGGCCCACGATTGGCCCCAACACTGTATGCACTGTCTTTATTGCATTCACTTCGATTCGCCTTTTGCTCCCTTTGGTTCTCACGTAGGAGAGTCAGGGAAATGAAAGGTTCACTTCTCCTTGTGGCCCTACTATGGAGGAAACTAAGGCTGGGAATTCCAAATTTTTCAGCTGCTGTCAGCAGCCCCGTGGCCAGTATCACTGATAAGAGACCTTCTTTCATAAGGGCAGAAACGACTTGGTTGTTAACTAAAACTAGACTAAAACTAAAAACAATTCAGATGATTAAAATATGCCTAAAACTAAATGGCATTTTAGTCAAAAGACAAGAACTAAAACTAAATAAAAATTCGCTGTCAAAATTAACACTGGCGCTGTCATGACTAACACTTCTTTTCTTTTTTTTTTTTTGGGAACAACTGTTGTGTTGTTGTTCTTCAACCATGCAGCGGTTACGTACCTAAGGTGCTCTCAACTCCGTTCAGAGCCCAGGTTATTTCCCTGCTGGCCCTCCCTATGGTGGATGGTGAACAAGGTCAAATTTACTGTGCCCAGTTTGGGCACTCAGAGTATACGTTGAGCATTCTTAGTTGTTCAGACAGTTGGAGCAGTCACAGTCACAAAGCAAAGATTATCTCGCTGGATAGTAGATGCTATGGCCCTGGCTTACACCTCGGTTGGCTTGCAATGCCCTATAGGTGTGAGGACCAATTCCATCAGAGGAATGGCCTCCTCCTGGGCTTGGTCCAGTGGGATATCTATTGGTGAGATTTGTGCGGCCGCCAGCTGGTTGTTGCTATCCACAATTGCCAGATTTTATAATTGTGATGTCCTTGCCTTGCAGACACGGATTTTGTCTGCTTAAACTCCTGGTTTCTCCCCGAGGGTGAAAACGGTTGTATTTGCAATCCTCAGCTGTGGCTTGGAACTCAGTTTGGCTCATGTTCTATAGGGGCCCTTAAGATAAGTGTTCAGACTTCGGAGGCTGTAAATACATTTCTTGTTAAAATTTAGATTTTCGTGCCCTGTGGATTATTAATGTCCTGGTCAGTCGCATGCCTGTTTGTAATGTACTGTCAATATTTCTTTAAATTGTGAGTCATGCGATCTGGATTCTGGTTCACACAGAACACAGCGCACAAGCAACGAATGGAGTTGTCTTTTATGCACAAATGCTTTTAAATCATTTGTTTTTTTTTTTAATTAACAGGGCTTAAAAACACATGCAAGTGATAATCTTACATGAAGATGCAGCAGTGGCCCCATCGGGCAAGTGACAAATCCATCTACTGTCCTGAACGTCATTCACGCTGGCCCCGAGCCATCGGGCCATCCTTATTGTCGAGCCCTGCACTACATAAGACTATGGTCAGCAACTACTGAGCCTAAAGCCAAATTAAACTGTTATTATTGACCTTATCTGACCATGTTCAGTTCAGATGGTAAAAAAAAATAAAAAAATCACACTCTTTTGACTACGATTTGAGAGCGTGAGCTAGGGGTCAGAAATATTACCAAAATTTTATTTCATGATATGACAGGGCTCTAGACTGTGACCAAAATGATCACATTTGTGACAATTCTTTGATAATGTGCGAGTTAAAATTTGATGTGGTCGCATTTGTGCGAGTGCATGGTCTGCTCCGCTGCATACGGTGCTTCAGCAAAGTACAGCAGGAGTCAGATTTCACTGATCACGTGAAGAGAGGTGCTTTCAGCGTGAGCACTTCAGGTTTATCGTCTGGTTTTATACTCATCGCATCAGCACAAAGGTGCATGTGGCAAAAATTACGCGAATACTGAGAAACCAATTGTGGATGGAGGATTTGGTTTTCATGGCGCTTATTCTTAAACTAGAGAAGGCGTCACCTACATCCAATTTGGTTTTACTTTTCTTTTTGTTTTCACTTTGAAAAGCCTGTTATCTTTGCTGTTTTCCTCACGTTACGCTATGGAGTCTTTCTTTTTTTTTTTTTTTGATTCCTCTGTGTTTGCAAAATATCCTGTAATGTATAAGTCTATAGGCTACACCATGTGCCTCGTCTTATTTTTTTTTTTTTTTTTTTTTTTTTTAATAAACATTATATAAGCTAATTCGTCATTGTAGCCTAATATTGTTGCTGTGCTTTTAAATTAATAATAGCAATGAATTCATCTTTCAAGCATGTGTTTTAGTCTTAAAAAGTGATAGGTGTATCAATGTAAGCACTAGACATGTGCCAGTTTTCAGTAATGTGATATATTGTGGTAATGAATATGCACGATATTGTTATCATGGGCACTTCTAAAAACCGTGAATAATTATACATATCAAATTATTCAGAATTTGTGATGCATTTTAAGAATACTTTTCCCATCAACTGGTCAAAATGCACAACACCGCTGTATGCTGCTTGAAAGATTTGTGCGCTCTGATGTAAACAAGCATGCATGAGAAGCTCATGGAGGAACACGTGAGAGACACGCTGAATGAAAGCACATTCACTCTATGACAGCAGATGGCGCTAAACTACAGAAAATGCAGCCCTTGCCCTGGAAACCCCATAAATAAAGCAGCTGCTACTTTCAAAAACATATTTAAATCATTTTAAACAGCCATTCAGATTTCTGGATTTGCTATGGTGTTCATCACAGCGCCAAATACTTAAATATTTAGACTTAATAGGCTATTCATTTCACATATTCACACAAATGCATTTAGGTAGATCGGGAGGTGCATTCCCTTCTAAAACAAATGTAATCCACTGCGTCTGCAGTGGCTCAGATGTCAGGAGTAAATGCTGACTGCCATGTTCATTATTACATCCAACAACAAAACACCTCAAACGCTTAGCAGACATTCCTGTCTACATCTGCTCTGGCGTATATATATATATATATATATATATATATATATAAAAATAAAAAAACGCTTGTACTTATTAGTACTTTTAAATCAACATGCTTAAATATGTTCCTTTTGTGTTTATTCAGTAAAAAGCAGTAATTTATTGATTTAATTACTGTATATTGCTGCTGCCACACAGATCTAAAATAAACATGTAATTTATTTCCTGTTTACATTCACAGACACAACCGACCATTTTTGTAACTCGTGTGATTTTAACGTAAACTTGTGTGTGAATGAGAACTTCCACGTAAAACAGGCATTTTCAAAATGATATAATAAAAGATCTGTGGGGTATTTTGTTCTGAAACTTAGGGCTGGGCGATATATCGCATGCGATTGTCACGCGCATTTCATCAGTAAAGCCGGTTCCCTGATTACCGCTAAATGTCCATCACCTGCTTTCCAAAATGGAGCGGCATTTAATAGGACAGAGCCGTAGATCACTGACAAGCTACGAAATATCGCGTTCGTTATCGCAGATGAATCACCTTTCGATAATGAACGCGCGATATAGCGTAGCTTTTCAGTGAACTACGGCTCTGTCTATTAAATGCCGCTCCATTTGAAAGCAGGTGATGGAGATTTAGCGGTAATCAGGGAACTGGCTTTACTGATGAAATGCGCGTGACAAACGCATGCGATATATCGCCCAGCCCTACTGAAACTCCACAGATACATTCTGGGGACACCTGAGACTTTTATTACATATCGTAAAAAGGGGTATAATACATCTCCTTTAAGATAATGCAAATTATTGCCCATACATCTGTCCCAGTGCCAAAGTCGTTTCATATGATATAAAACTTCATATAGCATTTTTCTTACAATGTTACAGCCTAACATTTTGCCCTATGTTACGACTGTTTTTATATTGTTTGTAAACATCTTGTTTTTCCGTATTTTTTAAATACATGTTATGTAACTGCATCCACTAAATCTTCCTTATTGACTAGTGCTGGCTACTTAACAATTCATAATAATTCATAATGATGTTAGACCCAGCAACTCGGGTATTTTAAGCAATAGAAATATGTGGAATATATTTTAAATATAAATTATTAAATATTAAAGTACATAAGTATATACAATTGCAAAACAAATGCACATTCATTGTCATTCAGTACTTTGTACTTTTACTACTTAATTACATTAAAAATCAAATACTTTTGTAATTTTGTTATTTGTTTGAGTAAATAATTATATTTCATCGTCATTCATTACTGGAGTAATATATTATTATGGTATAAAATATTATACGGCCCTAAAATACTGTCTCGTAGCTTTACTGTTACGTAAAACATTTTATTATGATATAAAATATTATACCCTAAAAATGAATGTCTGTACTTTTACTTAAGTAGCCTACGATTAATGTACTTCGTCCACTGTTTTTTTAGTTGGTTTTGAGAGGGTTGTCTTATGTGATACTCAAGTTAACCACATTATTGAACCTTAGGTGTGTTTGATTAGGATTACGTAGGCTGACATAGAAAATATGCGAGTTGGAAGCATTAACGTTACAGGGTTAATCTGATTAGTTTCCTAAAACAAACGCGCTGCTCTTCTCGTCGCGCTAAATCCAGGAGATAACGAGATTAACGAACATCTTTAACGTGTTTGAGTTCGACAAACGGTTTGTTTAAACGCACAAAGTCCTTACTGATATTACTGCTGTGAAACGTTTTAACGAACTTACCGAAACATGTGAAGACATCGTTGATCTCGACTAATCTGAAATGGCGTCGACCTTTGGACGTGATCGCTTTCGGTTTCTCTTTGACTTCCTCAAAATACGAGAGTAAGAAAAATACGAGAGAAATAAAGTGAGCCGCACCAAATCACGTGATGAGGTGCTGTGCTAGTATTTGCTACGCAGGCGGTTAAATAAACCCCGTAATAAGAATACAAAATGTACAAAAGCCAAAGAATACAAATCACAGTATTTATTCATCTCAAAGGCAAAAATCTAAATAAAATCACTTTTCTAACTGACAGTTAAACTGACGAGTGAATTAGAGCGACGTGAGTGCACCGATAGATGCAGTATTGAGACCATGATCTATATGTAATATTATTATTATATCCAGAGGCGGACAGAGTGACACAGCTACTTCATTAACTTGAGTAAAAGTACAGATTAACCCCCCTGCTAAATTTTACTTAAGTACGAGTAAAAGTACTACAGTCAGATGTCTATTTAAGTAAACAGTACTGAAGTAGCATGGTGTTTTAAAAGTACTTGAGTATCAAGAGTACAGAGAGTACATTTTTATAAAATATTGCATTACTACTGCCACAGTCGGCTGCATTTATGTACAGAAAACGTCTACATGGAGTTATGAAAAATTTTAATGTTAATACCTTGGAGAATGTAAAAGGAAATCGTGAAAAGTAAAAATCAAGTCATTTTCATCTTTTTACGGCATGTTTGCGGTGTGGAAAAAACATTAACATTTCTCACTTGCGCACAATGCAAACGCTTCTGACAAACCTCTGCTAGGCTTAGTTTTAAGCGAGATTTTTGCAACACGCCACATTTTGAACCTGACTGTTAAACACACCACATACTCAGGAACATAGCAAATGCTCAGCTTACATTAATGTGTAATATCAGAAAAGAAAATTCAGCGTAAGAATTAGCGTGGGTACATATGTGAGTTTCTCTGTTTTTTCATCAATCAAAGCGAATAAACCTAAATCAGCAAAAGAAGGCCATATAGCAAGGTTCTGACACACCTCTGAACCGGACCGTGTTATACCAGACAGCATAGAAGAGAAAATAATAATGATTAAAGAAAATCAGGCTGATCAGCTGTGCTTTAGGTCAGGGGCGTACAAAGAAGGAAAAAAATAAAAATTCAGCTAATTTGAGGTGACAGTATTAAGCCCCTTCCTCTCACAGACATACAGGCAAAAGGCAGGAGAAAATACTTCAGATGGAATAACACCATTCTCACACACACAATCTATGTGTGACAACTTCTCTCTGTGTGTGTGTGGTGTGTTACTGTACTCAATTCAATCAAATGTCATGAACAGATTTGGCGGATAGCTGAAGTTGATTGCTGATAGGGCTGGTGTCCAAATCCAATCAGATGGCACCTGGCACAAATCCAATCACGTTTGAGAGCGGAAATTTCCGAGATTTCCTTTTTTTTTCGAGACCAGTAAACTGCAGCCTGGAGCAAATGGGCGTGCCGAAAGGTAGGGGCGGGCCAAAAAGGTTTCTCATTAGGTCAAAGGAGTTTTACGCTGTTGACCCAATCAGCGGTAAATATACATGTATGTATTTCCTTAGACAAGTCTTGGCGGAGAAGGTGGCATACGCGATAAGACGATAAGATGTGGTAATTATTCATCATACGTTTTATCTACGGCTTTATATACCACAAATATGTATATAACAGATAGCTTGTTACAATACGATCATAATTTTCCTTTGCGTTATATCTTGCAGCTTTAGTAATTAGTTTATTGTTGTTGACAGACATACTGTATGTACAGTGAGACAAAACGATGAGCGCATCTGCATCGAAGGCGAAGCTCTCAGTCAGAGCTGATAGTTTATATCTGCGTCCTTTTTGTGCAATACAGTACAGAATACATCCTGTAAGTATAATAATTATTTACCATTCTGCTATTACAACTGATACTAAGATCAATGCACAATCTATGAAGACGAGTAGACCCAAAATCAAAAAAACTAATTCAGAGTTTGTTCTACCTTTCTGCTAGGTATCCAACTAATGCAGAGTATATTCAAGTTGCCAACACACTGGTTGTGAAAGAACCCTTTCCAGAGAAATATAAAAGGAAATGACTGTGTAAGTTACATTGTTTTTAATCTATGATTGTATCTCTATCAACATAATCACACACAATATTGTAGTAACAATATATTGTAATCTTTATTTGCTGGAAAATGACAAATCAGTAAAATGTTATGTGTTTTAAGCACACCTGACACATCCCTAAACCGGAAATTGAAAGCAGAACGTTTTTTGGACACCACTTGCAGGTTATTGTAACATATGTAAGCACAATGCCAGATATGAATAATTTATTTTTGCACTGTTAATCAATTTTACATTTTCACTTAGCTGCAGGTCAGTGTAAGGAAGATACTGTACTACAGATATTTAAATCTTTTTTGTTTTTTTTTTTTTTTTTTTTTTTTTTTTTTTTTTTTTTTTTTTTTTTTTTTTTTTTTTTTTTTTTTTTTTTTTTTTTTTTTTTTTTTTTTTTTTTTTTTTTTTTTTTTTTTTTTTTTTTTTTTTTTTTTTTTTTTTTTTTTTTTTATCTACTCAACTTTTTCACGCCCTGACCATTATCTTAATGTTTATGCAGTTCAATGTTTTTATTATTTTTTATATCTAAAGCACCTTGTTCAATAAAGTATTAGAGTTTCTCATATCTGTCACCGGTCTAAGCTGATCTGTTTCTGTGTGTTCTGATGAAGGAAAACTTGTGTTGGGGAGGATTCAGTGTCTGTTGAAGGCCCATGGTGAATGTGCTACAAAGTGAGTATCAGAAAACACATCCAGACCCCTGGACTGTCAAAGACCACACGGCAGGAACATTCTCCCGGAGACGTGGAAAAAGCACGGAAGGAATGTCTGTGGAGGATGTACTCAGAAAACACCCATACTTAAGGACACCTGCTGGAGTGAGTATAGTAAAAAAAAAAATCAACTGTAAAATATCTTGTTTCAAATCTTTCATGTAATATTTTATTCTTCTGTACCTTTTAGTTTAGCCATCTGTTAAAAATTTAAAACAATAGCTTTAGAAAACAATGTAAGATTTATCAGTGTATACAAGAACATGGAAATGCATCGGTATATTGTGACCCTTATTACATTAGCCTTCTAAAATAGTTTTGCAGTTCTGCACTGTATGTAGCTACACTGTCTGAGCCAAAGAGGATGGAACAGAATCTGATGAATGTAAAAAGTTTCTTTTTTGTCTTAAGTATTATTATTTTTATTAAATGTACTTATTTTTATTTTATGAAGGGGGACCCCTGCTACACTCCTTTCCTACCATACAGCTGATGGATACTGCTGTAAAATGGCAATCATAGGAGGAGGGTTTCAGTGTGGTGACAGAAGATGAATAGCGTTTCCATGTGCCAGTGCACCAGCCTTGATGAAGCCTTCATAACAGCCTTCCGTATGTCTTTCGCTTCAAACAACATGCATATCCAACACACCTTGAGAAAAAAAACACTGACTTTCCTTCAGAGGCACATTTCAACATTGAAGAAGATGGAGAGACCAGCACGCCAGTTAACTTCCTCTGAGTGATAGCAGCCTTTTGTATTAGATCCTCATGCAGTCAACTGATACCATTGCCCAAAGTGCATTCGATAGGACAATTCACTCTTTTTGAAGTAATCCAACATGTGGGAGTTGTAAATGCAATCATGAACCAAAATTTTGTATAACTGTGGTATGATGAGTGCCAGTCAACCTTTTTGTGATTCCATTCTTTTAGAAAACATGGCGCACAGGAATCATATGTACGTGTGGTAACAGAAATGACTGTATCAGTGAAGAGTCTGCGAGACACATTATTTATAATATAATGGAGGAAGGGTCTTGGCTGCAGACTTGACTTGCACTCTCAGACACTTGCGCTTTCTGCTAGTGACAACACTTGCAGTCTTTTTTATGTTGGGATTATTTAGTTATTACGCTTATGGTTACTTTTTGTTTGAATCTGCTCAACATTTGTGTTTTTCTTGTGTAGGTATTCATGGGACTGGAAGTCTGTCAGTCCAGATGTGAGGAAGACATACGACAGAGTGGAGTTTGAGCTCCAGACAGGTGTGATGGCTTGTGGGATGCCTCTACAGAAACACCCACTGGATACTGTAGCCATGGAAAGAAGGGGGTTTCACAGCTTTCTATTCAGACAAAGAGTTTGCTGGATTCTGTTCTATGGACTGCTACTACAGAATGAATGAATGAGATGAGTGGTTTATCTATCTATCTATCTATCTATCTATATATCTATCTTATCTATGATATCTATCTAGTCTTATTCTATCTGAGCTACGGTTATTTCTTTTACTTGAATTGGCGACCCTGAAACTGAAAGCTAAATAAAGTGTTTTAGTGGATAAAAGGTTGTGTCTGTTTGCTTATGCCACTTAACATTAAGGTTACTAAACTCTTCTGACTAATTTTTAATTGTATAATTTAGTGGTTTTGTCAACTATATATATTTTTCTCTATCAGGCAAAACATTTTTCGAGTCGGTAAACACTTTACAATAAGGTTTCATTTGTGACACTGGGGTACTCATAACTAACATTAAACATTACTGAGAATACATTTGATACAGTGTTTATTAAACGTTGTAAGTTAATAAAAAAACAGCTGTTCGTTGTTTTATTTCTTGTTAGTTCACTTCACAGTGCATTAACTAATGTTAAACAAATACAACTTTTGACTTTAACTTAAGAACAGATAGTGCGACTAAACCGTGTTAAGAGACGTTTGTATTCTCGAAAAAAATAATTGTTATTTGTTTTTGATTATGATAAATCAAGACCTAAACTTGCGGTGGGGTGATGATGAGTCAGTAACCCGCGCCAGGCAGAAGTTTTGAAGGTACTTTCAAAAGTAATTTAAAATAATAGTTCTGAATATCATTAATCGCCGTTTTTACATTGGAAGAATTAAATTTGGTTTTATAGGATTTATGTTGAATTTATTGGTTTCCTTTTTAATCGGCGATTAAGAGTATATGGCTCGCCATTTTTTTTTTTTTTTTTTTTTTTTTTTTTTTACCAGCCATCTTGCTCGCATTTAACTTTTTTTGCGCATGAAACCCACCTTTTGGCTCGGGCCCATGGCGTGCAGGCGGAAGTTACCCCGAATTGTTTTTTTCCGTTCGCACAAATTTTTTATCGGATGAGGCGTTTCGGTTCCCACAACGGGAATCCGGCGTTTTGGAAGAGTGAAACCGATGTTTTTTGAGACCGGGTCCCAGAGTTGATAAAGTTGAAAACGCCGCCGGCGAATCCGTATATTTTCTGAAATGATGAAGTCATCAGCCCCCAGCTAACACAGTTACGTCGTGACGACGTAACTGGACCAGACCATATTCGTCGCAGCGACGTACCAAATAACGTGATGAGAACGTCCTAACGACCAAACTGGCACGTTGGTGTGGGACGTAATTATAAAGGACCATATTGGTCGCCGCGACAGTACCAAATAACGTTCCAGCGAAGTAATTTAATTTTTGTGATTCCCATATTCTCGTAGTAGCGACGTTCATAGTGGAACGTCGCTGAACGTGATGAGTACTTACCCAACGACCCTCAAACTGGAACTTTGTGAGGACGTGAGTCAGTACCGGATCATATTGGGGCGCAGCAACGTAACAGGTTGTATAAAGAGAAAGAAACAAACTTAGTTTAATATTGACACCTGCACCGTGAGGACGGGGTCCTGATGTGCTTCCCCGACCAGTATGCTAAAACATATAGAGCCTTAATAAATCAAACCTTCTTGGTGCCAAAAAAAAAAAGAAAACTTATACAAATTCTAATAGTAATCTAATTATAGAGATTATAGTAAATCCAACACATTCATTACATACACTTGCATTGCAAAATAATACAAAAACATTAAATTGTATAAGCGACAAATAGAACAAAAAAAACACACTGCATTCTAATCATTGAATCAAAATTTATTCAGTGCTATTTTTTAGTCGGTAAGTACCAAAACATTTTTGAAACATTAAAAACAACATTCTTTAACCATGCAAAGTTTGTTTTACAAAGTCATGAGCACAGAAAAACTGAACACCTCAATCATAGATTTACCACTATATACAGAATATAAACCACTTTTGCCATGTTTGTCTTAAGGAGGAGACATAGTGAAACATAGTTAATTATGTTATCAGTGAGAATTATTAATTAATATAATTACAAGTAGTCTTATTAATACAACTCTCCATAATTTGGTGCAAAAAATAAAGACATGATAAAAAGATATGAAACAATTCAGTAGATACATCATTACTTTTTTGCAGAAGAAAAGTTCAATTGTTTCCCGAGCGTCCTATGAGGCACCTGCTACAAATGTCTGGTGATGTGCTGCTGAATTCTATCAGAAGATAAACCTAAAAACAAATTATAATTACCAAAGAACCATAGTTCTTGAGCTTCTCAGAAGATAAAAGAAATTCATTCAAAAAGAGTAAAGATATGAAAAATTAACAATATGGAGATTTCTAGCATCTCTCCTGTATTATTTTTCCCACCCCAGAAAACATAAACAGTTTTTAAGAAAGAGTGTGTGACTTTTCTCAGGAGAATGTCGTGATCTGATAACTGACTGTGGAGAAGACTATTTCAGACAGTTGCTCGAGGAGGCAGAGTTAGGTGCTGGACAGCCGATAGAGAAGAGGAAGAGTGTGTGTCTACCACCAGAGAAGCGAAAATACAAGGCCTTTCTGAAGGAAGGACACAGGAGGCTTGATGCAGTTGTTTTGCTGTAGAACAAGGCTCCTCCTCAGCACTCTGATCTTCTTTCAGCAAAGAGGTTCCTCTAGTGTATGTGTCAGAGACTCAGATTTCTTGCAAAAACGGGAAGCTTTTAATAAACATTTTAGCATATTATTGTAGTCAGGTTTATTGTTTTGATTTATAACACATGGCAACAATTATGAGAAAAATTGTTTTTAAATGCGGTTTTTCCCCCTCTTCTTCATCCCTGAGCCGGCCCCTCCCAATATCCTTCTCTGAGCTGACAAGGGAGGTCCATCTTGTTAATGTTGCTCACGCTAAGCTCGTCTGTAGACCTCTGCCCGCCCTAACGGTCCTTCTTGTTGGGGTACGGTGGAAGCTGTTTACGGAGTTGTTTAATCAGCTCTTGCGAGATGTGATGTCTTCTTTTATTTCCGGCTGATTGCCTCTAAGGCTGTGGCTGACGTCAGTTGTCGTTCTTGTGTTCTCTTTCCTTCAGTGATTCTTCGGTTTGTTAATAGCCTGTGTCAACATCACTAAATGCTCAATCCTCAGTTAATCACCAGAATTGCTCTTCCTTACCTTCACTGATTCAGTGGTACTTCTAACACCCTCGGAGTGTGCACACCATATAAGTGTTCCATTTAAAACTGAGGATTTCCGGTTGTGGGGTTTTTACAAGGGTCCAGCTTGTAAGATGAAGAGAAAAAGAAAAAAACACAACATAGGAAACATAATTTACAATAGTAATTAACACTGCATTAATTTTACAGGAAACAAACTGTGGTAGGCGTCAGCTATTTCCTGCCACCCGTTGCGGCCAGTAACTAACGTTTTTCTACAGTTTGTTGCCGTAAATTTAATGAGGTACCAGTCAATAACTGTTTTTTCTACAGTTTGCTTGCCATTGCTTCAGTCATGATGAGCCCAGACCTGTGTTCTGCGCTATATAAAGACAGTAATGTGGTTCGCTGTGCTACCGTGCTGATCTCTAGTTGTTACATACTTCCGCACCTCCATGGTGCTACTGGCTGACAAGAATTACAGTGATTTGAGAAAGTCATGGCGTCTTAGTACTTCGTCACATTCAAGTATTTGTAGTTTTATATTAGAATATGCTTTCTCAGTGGACAAAGAATAGTCCTAGTACAACATGTATGAGCTAGTTCAACTGTAACCGGTTTGAAGCAAGTGGGCGCAGAGTAATTCCGGTAGAGTTACGTGTGTAAACACTGTACCACAATTAAGGTTGTAATAATGGTTGAGCAGCTGTAAATGAACGACCACGAGAATGGCACGCAGCTGCCAGTAAATTACTGTTATTTAACGGCACAATTTACAGGGTTATGGTCCATGGATATTTTCAGAAAAGTTTGCTTCACTTAGTAATAAGAAATAAATACATAACTAACGGCTGAGCAATCACTGTTAATGTTTCCAGAGACAATACGCTTAAACATTTCGCTTTTTGTAATTAACATGTGCTAAATGGTCAAAAGCAAATAATCAAGAAAACACGGTGGTTACGCCTTCAGAAGGATGCCGAACTATTCATAAGGATCTTTTAGAGCTGATTGGATTCAACCCATTTGATTTCCCTTATTGGAAAAAATTATAGAATAATTTGTAATTTTAGGAGTCAATATGCCACCTGTGACCAGAATCCGGTGAAATTACAGATTCTGTTTAAAAAACAAGGCGAGGAGGTGTAGGTGTGTAGGTTTGTGTGTGTGTGTCGAAAACACAAGATACAACACTAGAACCACACTGATAGAAATTAGTGCCATTTACAAAGAGATAACATCTTGACAATATGATTAAGACAATAAAGTGAATACTGAGGAAAAGAGGCACATTAGAAATATGCCTACGTCGTTGAAGCCATGCAAGTAGAAAACGATACATCCCGACTATTATTAACTACCAATAGTCCTCAAGAAGACACAAAATCAAGATAAGTGCAACCAGGTTTACAGCTGTGATTTTCTGACACGACACGGTGGTGAACCTAATGCTCTCGCAAGAACCATACACAAAATACTCATATTGATTAAGATTTTCACATTTATGAATTAATTAAATGTCGTGTAATGAACAATACTGCACAAATTGTAGCAATCACGAGGAAGGTCCTATTATATGAGGGATTATTTTGGTCAGGATTATAACCAAAAGTCTAAAACTAAAAAGTCTTAAACCAAAACTAAAAATCTAAATTTTAAACTTAAAGTCCAAGCCAAAAAATTAATTTGGTATTTAGGATTGGGTATTTTCTATTTAGGTTGGGTATTTGGTCATTTAGCCATTCAGGATTTAGGATTGGGCATTTGGGGATTACATGATTGGGAATTTCTGGTATTTAGGATTGGGCATTTAATCATTTACCCATTTAGATTGAGGATTGGGCATTTGAAAATTGAGGATTGGGGCATTTGAGATTGAGGATTGAGGAGGTATGTACCAGGGAGGCGTGGCCCAAATACTGGAGGCTGGGTTTGAAATGGCTGGTGCGCAGAGGCACCTTTTATGGATGGCAGGAGGAGCCCCAGAGCACACTGTAATGAAACCAAACGAAAGGACTGGAGAATGTACATTGCCAGTTTCATGTTTTCCTTCAGGAGGCCACCGAAGCCAACATTTCCATATCTGAGGAAAAGTATCCATAATCAAAGCAGCCGTGCCGTTATGAAGGCCCTGTTTCCATTCCAGGTAACATCCTGCGGTAGCTTTTTAATGTCACTTTTCATCAATAAACAAAATATCTTATTAATAATAACTGATGGGTACATTTAAACCTATTTCCTTTATTTCACTGTTTCACAAAAGAAAGGATTGAATACATTTTAGGTATGATATCAAAGATCTTGTTGCCCTCGGAAACGCCACTGCACCGGAGGCAGGGAAAGTTGCCGCCGGGCACTTATCAGACTGGTTGCCGAAACCATTTAGTAATACGGCTGCCAGAATCCAGGCAGGCTTACGGGCTTTGCAGCTGGGCTCTTCATTCTCACTCAGAGGCGGTAAAACTCAAACAGCATAGCACATTGGACTGAAACCGCACACAAAATATGCTAATCTAAGAAATGAGGTATGGACACCCTGCTGTCTTTACCTCTATCTCCACACTTCTGTTTATGCATTAGTCTAAGTGGATTTTTAACTATGTATTTAACGGCTAAATCATTAGGATGAAAGAACCAAATCTAAATCAGTTACATAGCAGCTTCTTATTATTATTATGCCTGTGAAGATTTATATTTGCATTTTTCATTTTAGCTTGAACACTTTTATTCAAAGCAGCTTACAGATAAGGACAGTGGGGAAGCAATCCAAAATCAACAAAAGCAATAATATATAAGTGCTATAACAAGTCACAGTTAGCTTAACTCAGTACACATAGCAAGTTTTTTTTAATTTAGCTGAAATGTGGGGTAAAAAAAAAACAAAATCAGAGCTATGTCCCAGTCTAGATACGGCTCTTTGATGTCCTGAAGATTTATCAGTTTAATACATTATTAAAAATCCACTTAGATTAACACATAAACAGCAGTGTTGTGAAAGGGTAACTAAAACAGGTTCACCATACCTCATATCACTTTACGTTTGATTATGGACACTTTTCCCAGATATGAAACTATGTTGCTT